>NW_018408044.1:154518-167665 GCF_002113885.1 Mizuhopecten yessoensis
TTGGTAGCCCTTCACCCTAGCATGCTACTGACCAAATATCATCTCCCTGGGCAGTTTGGTTATTGAGAAGAAGTTGTTTAAAGTTTTTAACATATTTGACCCCTGTGACCTTGAAAATAGATGAAGGTCATTTATTTGAACAAACTTGGTAGCCCTTCATCCCAGTTTGCTTCTGGCCAAATATCATCACCCTAGGCCTTTTGGTTATTAAGAAGAAGTCGTTTAAAGTAAAATATTGACGCTGGACGACGGACGGACGGACGACGGACGCCGCACCACGGCATAAGCTCACTTGGCACTTTGTGCCAGGTGAGCTAATAACCTGATATTCTTTCATGTATTTACTTTTGTGGTTTTTGTGGTTCCATTGAAACTGTTAATATTAGAACAGAACATGGCGTTGAGATTAGTTTCATTGTATCCGTGCTCACGTGTATGGGGCTACACATAATTTACATCACTATAACACTGCCAACTTTGACAGCACAGTCAATCTGACATTGTAGCCCGGGGATGTACAAAATTTCCCGATACCTTGGTTTTGTCAAACACATGTTAAACGATGAGTCGACATGTGTAAAAGAAATGTGTTATTACCAGCGGGTCAGCATAGCACTTTTAACAGGATTAATTCCTGATTAAAGCATGATGCTGACTTTGATGAAGTACTTGTGGATGTTTGTTCAAGAAGAATAGAGACTGGTACATCAAGATTGGTTAACAGGAATGACACAATGAAGCTCTTAAAACATTTAATTAAAACAACAATATTGATTATAAATAGAATTAATTAAACCATTCCTTGTTCGGAAACAAAAACAAGAGGCCCAATGGGCCTGAATCGCTCACCTGGTATTAATCTCACACTTACTATCTTAAAAGTGGACTAAAATACAACTACAGGCAGAATATCAGTAAGAACCTTTTAAAAGATTTAAACATATGATGCCTGTGACTTCTGATGACATTAGGTTGAACAGAGTTTATAGTCTTCAAACCCAGCATGCTTCTAGCAAAATATCATTACCCTGGAACTTTTGGTTATACAGAACAAATTATTTAAAGATTTAAACATATATTGACCCCTGTGACCTTGAATATATGTCAAGGTCATTTATTTGAACAAAATTGGGAGCCCTTCATCCCAGCATGTTAATGGCCAAATTAAAGCACTCTAGGCCTCTCGGTTATTCAGAAGAAGTTGTTTAAATATTTTTAAACATATTTGACCCCTGTGACCTTGAATATAAGTCAAGGTCATTTCTTTGAACAAAATTGGTAGCCCTTCAACCCAGCATGTTACTGGCCAAATATCATCACCCCAGGCCTCTTGGTTATTCAGAAGAGGTTGTTTAAATGTTTTTAACATATTTGATCCCTGTGACCTTGAATATAAGTCAAGGTCATTTATTTGAAGAAACTTGTTAGTCCTTCATCCCAGCATGCTACAGGCCCAATATCAGTACCCTGGTTCTTTTGGTTATTGAGAAGAAGTTGTTTAAAGTAAAATATTGACAACGGACGGACGGACGCTGCACCAGGGCATAAGCTCACTTGGCCCTTCGGGCCAGATGAGCTAAATATACTAATGTAGAACCTTGTATTTCAATAATTTATAATTTTATTTGCATCAGAAACAAATTTACAAATTCAAATTACATTTGTTTGCCATTTTACTGAAAACAATTTAAGACACTCATTTACCTTCGAAATTAACTACCAAATTTCTTGCGTATGTTTCTTTTATCAACTGACCTACCTCTCATCAAAACTGTGGAAGATTCGTCGCATTGTGTCCTTTAATGCTGCATCTTTTCTCTCTTCCGCATCTGCAAGTTCTGACAAATATTCGTCGATTTCTGATGTCCTGTACCGTTTCCATCCCTTCTTTGATGAGAAGAGCTCGTAATCATCAGGCACACGCTTCAGGGCACTCTCAGGAACCTCCATCTGGTAGCGATTCTTTCCCGTACCCCAGAAAGTCATAGCCTATAATGTGAAGAGTAATGAAATCAGCTCAATCTCCATGTGACCAGCAATAACACAGCGGTAAGTTCTGAAAGAATTTCTTACAATTTGGCTAATATATAGAGGATCTGTCATAATTTTCCCTTCATATTAGATTTAAGATACAAGTATCATCAATCCTATTTGATTGTGACGTAATTTCCGGAGTGATATTACTCACATTACATAAACATAATTTATGTGATGGCTTTATGACACTGTGTAACACAGAAGTCATACAATCAACAACTGGTACATCACGATAATACTCCTGTGTTTGGCTGACTACAGTTTGTTTATACATGCACAACTCCCATTACAAACAAAATCCTGACCAGAAAATCTGAAAACAAAATAGGTTTTTTTCTACATGAAGTTACGATAGATAAAGGAACAAGTTGTAATTGCATCTTGAAAGTCTTATTCTTACAAAATATAGTCAACAATAGCTCAAACATTGATAACTCATAAATAACTCATCTATAAGTTAACTGATCATCAATCCATAGGAAAAATAGCGTCAAATTATGTTAATAATGTGCTTGTGAAACTTTCATTTTAATCAAATACACAGCTATCTACTTTAAATATCTAGAAACATTTCTAAACAAGCCATTCAGATTGATATGTCTCGCATATGCCCCGCTTTGACCATCAATGCACATATCAGAGAAACTAACTTAAACGCAAAATCTTAATGTTGATGGAGATGCTGACAAAGTCAAAGAACCATGAAAGGTAGGCCGCATCCAGTATTTGATGCATGGGTTGAGATGTACTACCGAAGATGCGTTTATGGTCCAAGTTTGGTTGGTCTAGCACTTATACTTTCAGAGAAACTAACTTAAACGCAAAAACTTAATGCTGCCGCAGTTAAGTCTCGTGGTACCGAGACAAAAATTCTGATCTTTATTCAGTGAAAGTAACCAGATACTGATAAAGGTGAAGTAGAAGGACAATGGATAATTACAGTAATTGTCACACCACATCTGCTACTTTATCTGTTCACATACACATTGATTAAAAATTATTGCAATGTAGAAAGAAACTAGAAAATGTCTGTAAGACGTAAATGCCCCCGCTGCCATGTGAAATCAGTTTCAGTGTTCTATAAAAAGTAACAACCACTTTGATATTGATATCCTGAAACATGCACACACACAAGGTACTACACTTAAAGTTGATAAGTTGATTTTAATATTCATATGTTTTTTCTGTATGTTATTACCATCCTGAAACACAAGGATGTCAGAGGTATACCCATATTTGACCTTTAAGTCAAGTGTTTAAATTGATTCAGTTGATGATTTTCTATATATAGCAACAGTGACCTTGGTCTTGACCTTGGATCCCTGAAACACACCAATGTCCAAAGTATACTCATACTTGACCTTTACATAAAGTTTGACCAAAATCGATGACAGAATGACGTTGCTATGTGTTTAAATTGAATCAGTTGATGATTTTCTATATAAAGCAAAAGTGACCTTAGCCTTGACCCTGGAACCCTGAAACACAAGTATGTCAGAGGTATACCCATATTTGACCTTTGTATAAAGTTTGGCCAAAATCCGTGAAAGAATGACGTTGCTAAGTGTTTAAATTAAATCAGTTGATTATTTTCTATATATAGCAACAGTGACCTTGGCCTTGACCTTGGAACCCTGAAACACAAGTATGTCAGAGGTATACCTATATTTGACCTTTGTATAAAGTTTGACCAAAATCCATGAAAGAATGAAGTTGCTAAGTGTTTAAATTGAATCAGTAATGATTTTCTATATATAGCAAGTGTGACCTTGGCCTTGACCTTGGATCCCTGAAACACAACGAAGTCCGAAGTATACTTATTCTT
The DNA here is from genome assembly GCF_002113885.1 of Mizuhopecten yessoensis. Classification (NCBI taxonomy): domain Eukaryota; kingdom Metazoa; phylum Mollusca; class Bivalvia; order Pectinida; family Pectinidae; genus Mizuhopecten; species Mizuhopecten yessoensis. Next base: position 158,381 of record NW_018408044.1, read on the forward strand.
GGCCTTTGTATAAAGTTTGACCAAAATCTGTCGAAGAATGAAGTTGCTAAGTGTTTACATTGAATCGGTACGGGACGCGACAGGAAGGAACGGACATGTGCAACACTATATGCTCCCCCCCCCTCCCCCCATTTTATGGAGGGTTTTACATTTGTATAAAATTTGACCAAAATCTGTCAAAGAATGAAGTTGCTAAGTGTTTACACTCAATCAAACACGATGCGATGCGACGGGACACAACGCGACGGGATCGGACAGACATGGGTAACACTATATGATAATAATAAAGGCATTGGTAAACCAACACAATTATAAGATAAGGAGATCTAACGTCCTGTGGGTAGTGGTCGGTCAATGTACCGGTGTAGGGATCCGAGGTGGTAAGGAGATCTAACGTCCTGTGGGTGGTGGTCGGTTAATGTACCGGTGTAGGGATCCGAGGTGGTAAGGAGATCTAACGTCCTGTGGGTGGTGGTCGGTTAATGTACTGGTGTAGGGATCCGAGGTGGTAAGGAGATCTAACGTCCTGTGGTTGGTGGTCTGTTAATGTACCGGTGTAGGGATCCGAGGTGGTAAAGAGATCTAACGTCCTGTGGGTAGTGGTCGGTCAGTGTATCAGTGTAGGGATCCGAGGTGGTAAGGAGATCTAACGTCCTGTGGGTAGTGGTCGGTCAGTGTATCAGTGTAGGGATCCGAGGTGGGAAGGAGATCTAACGTCCTGTGGGTGGTGGTCGGTTAATGTACCGGTGTAGTGATCCAAGGTGGTAAGGAGCTTAACGTCCTGTGGGTAGTGGTCGGTTAATGTACCGGTGTAGGGATCCGAGGGGGTAAGGAGATCTAACGTCCTGGGGGTAGTGGTCGGTTAATGTACCGGTGTAGGGAGCCGAGGTGGTAAGGAGATCCACCGTCCTGTGGGTGGTGGTCGGTTAATGTACCGGTGTAGGGATCCGAGGGGGTAAGGAGATCTAACGTCCTGTGGGTAGTGGTCGGTCAGTGTATCAGTGTAGGGACCCGAGGTGGTAAGGAGATCTAACGTCCTGTGGGGGGTGGTCGGTTAATGTACCGGTGTAGGGATCCGAGGGGGTAAGGAGATCTAACGTCCTGTGGGTGGTGGTCGGTTAGTGTACCGGTGTAGGGATCCGAGGTGGTAAGGAGATCTAACGTCCTGTGGTTGGTGGTCTGTTAATGTACTGGTGTAGGGATCCGAGGTGGTAAGGAGATCTAACGTCCTGTGGGTAGTGGTCTGTCAATGTACCGGTGTAGGGATCCAAGGTGGATACCGAAGTATTCAAGTAGTGCTCCACCCAAGGAAGGTAAATACAAATCAGTCTGATGACGGTTGGCCTAGCTATCCAAAACATGTAAACCCTTGGTATTGCCGCTCCATCACTTACTTATTTAAATTATTGCAATTATTAAACTGTATTTCGTTGATATATTTCCAACTCCACACCGCAATTGTCAGAAGGGAACGCTATTTCTAAACAGGACAATAAGCAGTAGGGTACATATTTTTTGCAAAAAACAAGTACACATTATTTATCTTGGGTAAAGCCACATAGTGATTAAATCACACTGACCTTACAACCAAGTCGTGTCCTCTGTCGGTCGAGGTAAAGGTTAAGTGACCTCTCCGTGGCCTGAATGTCAGCGCTGGCCCCATCATAGTCTACATCAACACCTGTAACAGACAGGAGGAAAACGTAAGATGGTACAAAATACTTGGTGCTTGTCGGGGAAACAACAATTGTTTGAAAAAAAAGTCGCTAACATAATTGCTGAAAAAGTTCGCCATTGTCAACTGCCATTGTTGAAAAAGTCATCAAATAGGAACGAACATTCAAACAATGGCCTCTTTACATAATTATTGTACAGGTATCAATTTTATAGAATACCAAAAATATGCTTATTTCATCGCTAGGAAAAGTGAAGAGTGACTATTTCAGAATAACAAACTCAACAGGAGCCTTTGGTTTGTTTGGTTTGTTTGTGTTTTACGTCCTATTAACAGCTATGGTCATTTAAGACGTGCCAGGTTTTGGTTGTGGAGGAAAGCCGGAACTGTTCAAGGAGTAAAACCACCAACTTACGGCCAGTACCTGACGACTGCCCCACATAGGCCTCGAACCTGCGACCCAGTGGTGGAGGGATAGTGGTAGCAGAATGTCAGACACCTTTACCACTTGGCGACCGTGACCACCCACAAGGAATGTCAAGACTCCTTAACCACTTTGGTTTATAGGATTATAGGATTAATGACTATAAATGTTTATTGCACAAAATTAATCTCCTCAAATTTGTTACAGGAACAAATCCACAATATTTTGACCCAGAAAAATTGGAACGGTTCTGTATTCGACGTGATTTTTTTCGACGCACATTATCACAACCCNCCCCCCCCCCCCCCCCCCCCCCCCCCCCCCCCCCCCCCCCGGGAGATTCAGGGGTTAGCAGGTATGCCATATTGAGGAACAGACCCAAAAAGTACCCTGATAAATCCCCTGACTTATCTTTGTCAGCTTACACTGAATACACTATAGTAGGGTGCTTACCTTTGGTCGGCTTACACTGTTACACTGTATTGGGGTGCTTACCTTTATTGGGTACTATCACTCCATCCTTCTTTGCCTTATTGTGGTCAAATGAATGCTGCAAAAACATGTTTAAAGATTCATTACTTTTAACATGTAGAATGAACACATTTTAAGCCTGAATCAAGCCATCTGTTCTATCAGTGAGTTGAGAATAATTGATTTGGTATCTCTTTGTATTTAGGAATTTTCATACTGATTTTTAAAAGTCTTTTATAGAAGCAGGAGCTTCCCTGCTAGGTCTATATATAGGGGGAGGTAGTAATGATGATACACTGGGTGATGGTGTATAGTAGGCCCCAGGAAAACAACTTGGTGGAGGCAACAACAAAATTGCCCTCCTGCCTCCCTTCTCTCTATTTCTCCTGCCTCCCCTCCCTCTATTTCTCCGGCCTCCCCTCCCTCTATTTCTCCGGCCTCCCCTCCCTCTATTTATCCTGCCTCCCTTCCCTCTATTTATCCTGCCTCTCCTCCCTCTATTTCTCCTGCCTCCCCTCCCTCTATTTCTGGAAAAGCCCTCAGTTGCTCCGTTATAACAAGATCTTCTACTAAAAGCAGTGCATTGGAGTGTAATGTATACAATGTTTTACTGTATTTTACCTAAACCTCATTATATTGGCTCTGAAACATTACCCAAAAGGAGTTTCTAAATTTCCACAGTTAAGATTAAAGATGAATCAGTCTTAATAATTGCAATGTTTTGTCTATTCTAGACACTTTAATCAGGCAAGATTTATTACATATTTTACTATTAGCACATATATAAAAAGGCAAGATATATTTTTCTTTTCCTCATTTTTTTCATGAGAACAATTGCCAAATTGAAATATTACAGGATATCACATTCAGGCATATCAAGAAAAGGGATATTTACCACTTACTGGTCAATTCAAAATTCAAATTTCAATTTTTTTTATTTCCTTCACTTACCTCGAAGAACTCTATGTCGTCATGGAGATCAGGAAAATGTCCGTCACTTTCCTCCTCATTCTGTATTGTCATCGTCTTTGTTAATAATTTTGACCTGTCAGGAGAGAAACAAAATAACACAGAGATACTAAACTTTCGGGCAAATTTCACCCTTTCCTAAGTGAGAGAAAAAAATCCCACTTTCCATTGATGCTGATGAGATATGATGTGTATTCAAATGGACAGCAATAACAACATTTAAAGTAGGCTGTTTCATAACAAATACGGTGTAACTTTACCTATTAAGTTTTATCCTCATCTACATAAGTTCATATTCAATAAAATGATTGCATTATTGCCACTCAATAATTATCCCGAGGCACGAAAATGTACATTTTTAACTGCACGTTTAAATGTCAACGTCAGTTTCATTATTTTGTAGTATTGCATATTGATACCCATTTGTTAATACTTGTCCTGTTAGCTATTCTCTTGTACAAGATTTATTTTGTAGATCTGTAGAGGTATACCACAATGTATAGCCATGAGTGATATGTATGAAATTCAACGGGAAAACCATATATATTGCTAGATCAGAAAAATGCGGGAATTTGTAGCTTATATTTGACACCTGCAGGTTCTAATAATTCCACGTCTGAAAAGGAAACACTTGCTCTTCTACATGGTGAACTATTACTGTACACATCTGTAAGTACAACGTCCTTACTTGAAGTCCTTGACATGACCTTGGAATTTCTTGGCTACTTTGGACATGGCCCTGAACCCGTCTATTGTTAACAAGAAGTCCTCAATCTTCTTTTTACTGTAAGAAAAATGTTGACGTCTTGTATTTTGTTTGGTGAATATTGAGTTACAGTAGCTTCGATTTCAATGAAAATTTGCATGAATAAATACCATTGCATGACCCTGTCTCTATATAACACTACCAAACTCAGATGGTAATTGTATCAGCTAAGGATGCCATAGCCCATCCTTTATACTACATTTTGTAGCCTTCACTTTCTCTCTCTACACATCCTCGATACTCCAGTGGGTACGCTCACTTTCGCTCTCTACACCCCTGGAATATGTCATAGCAAAATTGAAGGCATGCTTCTAGCTATTTGATTGGTTTCAGGAAAAAAAAGAAAAAAAAAAAGACCAATTGCTAGATTACAGAGGAGCAACATCTGACTTCAGTCAATTTTACTGTACGCGACCGCAATATTCTTTTGATGTACATTCAACTAGTCTTCTCGTCTCATCCACAAGGTGGTGCACACTGAGCCTTCAATTTTGCTATGACATATTTCAGGGGTGTAGAGAGCGAAAGTGAGCGTAACCACTGGAGTATTGAGGATGTGCAGAGAGAGAAAGTGAAGAAAAGTGAGTGTAACCACTGGAGTATTGGGGATGGCCAAAGCCTGTTTGTTGACACTATTATTACGACATTATTACTGTAACATTGTACACACCACTGACCCTCCCTGAATGAGGGCTGCGTTCTATTCAATGAACAAGCACATAAAAAGCATACACTAATTTGATCTAAATGTTGGATTTTGATCAAATATATACTGTAAACACACTTGTTTTAGTGCACTGAAATTTTAGGGCATTATCAAATTTTAACAAATTAGCACATTGATGAATTAGGGCACCCACAAAATATGCAAAAAATAACAATACATAATTTAGCACAAAATTTAAAGTGCAAAAAGCACTAAAACAAGATTACTGCTAATATATGTTTGTAGTAATATTCTATTTGATTAACATATTCCAAAAAAAGGAAAATTAGGTATTGAACTGCTTGCTGTTGGCATTCATAGTCAATATCAATGCCAAAATGACAAAGGCAGATTCAACATATAGTACTTGTAGAAATTACATTAAATCTGTCTTTGTCTATTTGGCATTTATATTGCCTGTGAATACCAATAAAAAGCAGTTCAATTCTTAAAGACCACAAGAGCCAAGGTCTTTGCTACGATAAATTGTCAATGGTTACTGAAGCTACTTAGATTACAAACGTTTCATGCAGGTGATGTTGTTTAAAATCAGTTGTTCACACTAAACTGTCCAAGTAGTTACCTGTACTTGGCTTCATCATATATAATAGCACGAGAGTCGGGATGGTTTTTACTCTTGGACGCTGATCCTAGACTGTGGATTCTGTAAAATTTAAATAAAGCGTTTGAGTAATAAGGTGATTGTGGTCCAATTTGGGCAATAGACATTTGTTGGATGTATCTTATTAAAATAATGTTTAATATAATACCTGGATACACTTGTGAAAAAGTCCTAATTTTTTTTACATTAAGAAATGTCTGATTCTGTGACTGATACATCTTTTATCAATACGTTAATTACTATTCACCTGTTTAACGATCGCTCAAGGTCTGGTAATTTTTTTAATATTTCTGTTGTTGTAGCAACTAGGTCTGGACAGCCAATGAGATCCTCAACAGCATCCAGACGATCGTTAATGGAGACCGGGTTACAAAGTGGAGCACACAGCCACTGTCGGAACAGGCGGCGGCCTGGAGGGGAAATAAAATCATCAATCATTTAATTTCATCAATAAATCAAAAATGTTTTGCAAGATTTTCCCAAATATTGATGCTTTCTTCCTTAAAACAGAACGGTTTGAACTATCAAAATACTTCCCTTCAACTGTCCGTTTTTATCTATCTTACATATAGGTATGAAACAGAGGGATAAATGATTGATAACACAACCAGTGATTACTAATATCTACAACGTTATATCAATACAACATTCAAAGCTTTCAAACACATGGGTGTCCCAGGAATCAGGAGTGACCAACCACATCAGGACCAAATGTTTTCAGAGAAAAGTTGGTTGGGTTCTAGTTTTGACAGAGGTCAAGAATTTATCAAAAGTCAAATGATATTTCAAATCAAACTAAGACTGCATCACGACACAATAATTACCAAGCCTTACATGGGTTTCAATAAACTGCTTGTTACTATGGTTACCTACTACAGAACCTTACCATGGTTAATCATGCTCCAGTTACTGTAACCATGGTTACCTACCAAATGGTGTGTTACAATGATCAAGCTGTTCCAGCAGAGTGCCCTCCAGTGTACCATTGGCCGAGTTCTCTGTGATGTCCAGGTTAGCTAGGGTCACTCCGTCTAATACCTACAATATAACAGTCAAATCTCACACGGCTACAAAATGGTCAACACCTACAATATAACAGTCAAATCTCACACGGCTACACAATGGTCAACACCTACAATATAACAGTCAAATCTAACATGGCTACAAAATGTTTTTAGTCTGTTACATGTTAAACAGTACCTGGGTATGTGATACTCCCCCCTACCCCGCTCTCCTCTTAGAATGACCTAGTTTTCCTGAATGCAATCATACTTGTGAGAGCATGACCAGGCCCTGGGGTCGTGAAAAAATCTTAAACTTAAGTTTTTGCCTAGCAAATCATTAACGACGACACTTTTCTTGACATTATGTCAAAACTTAATACAATTTTACACTGAAGAAAACTGTATGATATGGCACCCAGGAGGATTGAAATGGAAGATAACCAGCTCTTTACCTGGGAACCAATGTAACAGACATCAACAGTCTTCGGAAATGGATTTAAAACATGACTAAATGCTTGCAAGTCCAGTGCTTTACTATTCAACCTGCAGGGAAATGGATTTAGGTCATGTCAATAACAAGCTTCTAAATCTTCACTTCCATGATCTTATATGATAATGTTAATGTTATAATATTAAGGTTTTACATTATTGTTTTAATATTATATTGGGATGACATCTTCTTTGCGCTTGTCTAAATTCTTACATTGACATATAATACCTACCATGTGCTGACGACCAGCAAATGTCTCCTTTTTACATTCTGTAACTTCAATATCATCCAAGGGACAGTACTCTTCGAAATTGTTCATGGAGAGGAGTTCCTGGTCTAGCAGGCTGTACTGTAGGTACCTAAAACGTACTTTACAATGTAGCCTATAACACTTATCTAACACAGTGATTAATTTTGTATATTTTTTGCACTTGCAGAATTCCCCCAAATATACATACATATCTGGCCCCTATTTTCAGTATTAATGCGGCAGTTTATGCCGCTCAAGTGAATAGTCCTGAATAATCTGACTTACAGCATGCTGAGCAGCAGGAGTGGAAAAAGGAAAGTCTAAATCAAAGGGGCCCTGATACTATGTCAAGCAAAATGAAAAGCTTCTGAACATAGCTATATTTTACAATTCAGTTTCCAAGGTCAGAGCAGCGAGAAGAGTCCCAAAAGGCCTAAATAATAGTTCATAACATAATCAAAGACCAATATTTTTAATGCATGGGTTACTTTTACGATTCTTGCAAGTCTCAACAATAGCCTTCATAAATAACATTCATTTATGATATGTATAGCACTCTGTTGATGCAAAGAATGTTAATCTTTTTATTTACACTGAAATTATAAGTTCACACAGAGACTACCTACCATGTGACTGCCCCCAGGGCCCGTACAGCCAGACTGTACTCATCTGCAGCAGTCAACCCTAGAGCATCCGCTGGAAATAAGGAAATGTTTCTTTGACCAACAATTGAAGAATTTAGAATTTAACCTAAAATTGTTATATAATCTCATCTATATATGTGTTTGCACATTTTGTTTGTACAAACTGTACATCAATCAAATTTCTTTCAAAATATGTAATTTGTGGAAATTGATGTTTCAAAAAACAAATATTTGAATATCTTACTCTCAGAGATCATTTTCTTGATCGTAGCTGGCCACACAAACTCATCGTTGTCTTTAAAGTAATCCTCTTCAGCTAGGCGTTTGAGTGTTTTGGAGCTATCCCAGAACTCTGATCCGGACGCCAAGCCTTCTTTTGACACAGATGTCAGGTTGTTTCTAAGCACTAATTGTGTCTTTGCCGTCATCTTGTTCTTTTCAAATAAAACCTGAAATGCACATTAAATATTGACAACAGATTGAAAAATCACCAGCTAAAAAGCTGATTTCCAACTTTTTATTTTTTTCTGTCAATTTTTTTTTTGTAGTTAAAAAAATCTTCGTTCTTACATCGATTGTTCAAGAACTTACAGATTAGAAGAAAAAAATCCTGAAAAACATATTTTGCTTTGCATAACAAAAACAGAGAGATGGCAAAGACTAACATATTTAGATTTTGTCACACTAAGAGGATTTCAAATACAAAAACAAATTTCAACATGTTTACCTGTATAGGTGTGTAGTGAGCTATCAAAGTCCTCAGTCTGGAGCAGTGCCTGTCATCAGAAAACTGGCCAAGCTGTAAGTGGACATACACAATATGTAACACCTTACGATAATGTGATAGGCTAAGGGGTGACTATTGAAACCAAATTTGATTCAATGGGCTACAGGTGCCGTATGATACATACATTAGAGAAAGCGGATCTTTCCTTTTAATGAATGATGAGAATGGCAACCAACATCACTTTTTATTGTTGTATTTATTAAAAACAAGAGGCCCAATTGGCCTGCATCGCTCACCTGTTATTAATCTAACACTTGTAATCTTAAGATTTCATAAGAACCTATTAAAAGATTTAAACATATGACGCCTCTGACCTTGATTGTTGAACAAGGACATTAGGTTGAAAGTGGATCAAGGTCATTCATTTGAACTAACATGGTAGTCCTTCATCCCAACATGCTACAGGCCCAATTTCAGTACCCTGGCCCTTTTGCTTATTGAAAAGAAGTCGCTTGAAGATTTTACGACATTTGACCC
>NW_018408044.1:168245-217237 GCF_002113885.1 Mizuhopecten yessoensis
GGTCAAGGTCATTCATTTGAACAAACTTGGTAGCCCTTCATCCCTGCATGCTACAGGCCTAATATCAGTACCCTGGGCCTTTTGGTTATTGAGAAGAAGTTGTTTGAAGATTTTAACATATTTCAACCCCTGTGACCTTGAAAGTGGGTCAAGGTCATTTATTTGAACAAACTTGGTAGCCCTTCATTCCAGCATGCTACAGGCCCAATATCAGTACTCTGGGCCATTTGGTTATTAAGAAGAAGTTGTTTGAAGATTTTAAAGACATCTGACACCAGTGACCTTGAAAGTGGGTCAAGGTCATTCATTTGAACAAACTTGGTAGCCCTTCATCCCAGCATGCTACAAGCCCAATATCAGTACCCTTGGCCTTTTGGTTATTGAGAAGAAGTTGTTTGAAGATTTTAACATATTTGACCCCTGTGACCTTGAAAGTGGGTCAAGGTCATTTATTTGACCAAACTTGGTAGGCCTTGATCCCAGCATGCTACTGGCCAAATATCATCTACCTAGGCCTTTTGGTTATTGAGAAGAAGTTGTTTAAAGCAAAAAGTTGACGCCGGACAGACGGACGACGGACGGACGGACGGACAGACGACGGATGTCGCACCATAACATAAGCTCACTTGCCCTTCGGGCAGGTGAGCTAAAAATGTTGGGGATCAAAAATTAAGAGAAATCTACAAAGAATACATATATATCACTTGTATTAGTAGTTACTAATACAGCTAATTCTATTTCATGGCCCTATTTGGATAAATCAATCCTATCAGTGGTCTTCATTTGGAGTCCCCCTGTTGAGTAGATATTTTGCTGAAATAGCCCTTAGCCATTTCACCCCTATGTAACTTAAGTAGACTCTACCATGCATTAATATGGATGTGTCCATTACGGTCTACAGTGGTGAAAGGTTTAGTCAATTTACAAGGTTTGTCTACATTATTGCCATAACACAGTAGGAACATTAGAGTCTTCCCAGAGGATGGCTTTTATATTTATTGAACAAGCATACACAACAGACACTTAATTCTAAATGACAGCTGACTTGGTTGCGGTTGGTACTTGGAATGTATAACAGAGGTCATTGACTTTTCAATGCCTCTGGTTTACTAGTTTGAAGCTCTACAGAATAAGCGAAAGAAAACTTATCACAAGCCAGAGTCAGAAGTGAGCGGCTTGTATTTTACCAATGTGACACAGTCCCCCTTCCAAGAACGAACTTGTCCTGAGTTGTACAGGGGTCATAGTAGTGATTCATGGGAAAGTATCACTGAATAGTTTACACGAACAAAACCCTCATGCTTCATTAGGTAACTGGTTAGACACACAGGTCAGAAGCAATAATATGTCATTTTTATCCATATAGTAGAACAGCAGCCTGTCTTTACTCACAAAGAACTTTCCAATTGAGGTGTCTACAAAACAGACCCCATACGTACTGCAACCTTCCGTGTTCTCCTCCTGTCAACAACAAAAACATTACTTAATGCACAGAAAACATAGTCAAGTTTATTTACTGATACAGGTTCTTTGAGGATCGTCTACACCAGACTCATAATCATAACACTGAAATATCTAACAATACATGAATGTGACGTTACTTGGATCATTAACGTATTTCAGATCTATAATCTATAATCATAAAGATAAAAAACAAACCCTGGCCAACATAAAACTTACGAATATACCAAAATTAACGCCTCCCATACTATCTTAAATATCTGATAGACTTCCTGTTATATGAAGGCTGTAGGACTGGTAGGACTGGAGATAACATATTTCATCGATGAATTTTTGTATCAACTCAGTTATATTCATGAATTATTTTTTGTGTGACTTCATACATTAAAGACATAATCATATTAATATTGCAACACAGTTTCATAAATTACAGCTCTTATTTAACAATTAAATCAAAATATCTGTATAAATGTTCAAAGTGATAATAATTAGGGACTGTCTATTGTTCTATATACATATATTAAATACAAACTAAGTAAGGCCTTACCAGGTTTCATAATTGACCAACCTGTATAAAATTAATGATAAGCCTATATAAAGTGAAAGTATGCAATACTATTTATAGCGAAAAATGAAATACAAACCTTCTCTGCAATGGCGAGGAGGAAACTGTTCTGAGCCCCGCTACAGTCACCATCCATGAAGCTAAATGTCTGCGTTCCCTTGGATGTTACACGACAAACTTCACGCCTCACAACTTTGTCAAACTTGGTTGGCTGCTTTGATGCTAAAATAAACAAAGTGGTTATTGTTAATCTGTCATTACCAGGGTTTTTTTTAAATTATTATTTTGGATATCCAGTTATTTCCAGTAAGCTACTGTACGTCAGAAAGTTAAGTCATTATGAGTACTTAACATATCTAACTTTTTTTTGTTTTTGACAGAGTAGTCATTCGATACAGTACTTACAAGTTTTCAGGCGTTCACTCATCATGTCTGGTGTCTCGGTCTGCTCAATACGGACGACCTTGTAACCCTTCTGTATGAGTGTCTCCGCATACCTGTTATAGGCAATCTCTGGAAACCCAGAGTGGGCCTGTTCTCCCTATTGTTGACAAATATAAAGTAAAAATATGTTTACTTTTCATTAAATTAAACGTACATGTTGGGAGTGATTTCCTTTGTCCTAGAATCAAGAACAGAATCAAGCTCCTGCTCAAGTCTAGATGTCAGTCAAAGACCAAAAGATTCTAAGGGTTATTCCATAATTACTTGTATGGGGGAGGTGGGAGGCACCTGTATTCATACATAGTTAAAACCAGATCCGTCTATTATTCCTTATATTAAATCACTTTTAAGATTTTATGGGTGGTGGGGTCTCTGAAGAGAGTGCCTCCCATCCCTCTCCTACGGTTGATTCTGGATCATCCCTAAAGGTCAGCTTCCTTTATCGTGAAGTATGAGCACACACATTCTTGTAAAATACGTCAGAGATAAAAGGCTGATAAATGTTACATTGTACATCATTTAATACTGAAATTCCTCAAGACTGGCATCACTTGATTTGACCTAGATCTTTGACCTGTGACAATGGCAATGGAGTAAATGACATGACAGTGAACAGAAATATAAACTACTTTTTACGTATAAGATGTTTCAAGATATAAACTGTGATTTTATGGACCGACAGCTTTTGTAATTTGTTATTTTCCTTTGATTTTTTTTCTTCTTTAAAATTCGCAATTTCAATTCCATGCAATATCTAGATATCTAAAATGAATTATATTTGATAAATATGAATGTTTTAGTCAAGATGAAATTTTGATAAGGAGATGACCTTAAGAAGTTAAGAAGGTCATACAACTGTCTCTTTCAATATGAATATATAAGTATGAATGAGTGGTAAACCAGTGTTGCATGATGAACACAAACGTAGACACGGTAGTCTAGTGGTAGGACGCCAGGCTCGTGACCGAAGGGTTGCGGGTTCCAGTCACGGCACGGCACTGTGTTGTATCCTTGAGCAAGATACTTTACTCCACTTGTTCCCGTCTACTCAGCTGTAACTTAGTATGTGGTTTGGCAGTGCTAGAACTGTTGAATGCTAGCTGTGAGCGCCGAAATGGCAGCACTGCCAGTATGCTCCCCACAAGTTGAGAAAGATATTGGCTGGTTGCAAAGGCCCTATAACCACAGCTAATAATTTGTAAACCGCTTTGAGATGACCTACGAACTAGGTTGTGATAAAGTGGTATATAAGAACCTAGAATTATTATTATAGAGCCGACACATCAATAATTTCTCTGTTTATCCTTTGCACAATTTTGACTGGCATTGGTTCAAGACATCGAGCAAAGGTTCCCAGTACAAGGCTTTAGTAAAACTTATTTCATGTTTCCACAGGTTGCATTTACTTTGAAAAAAAAAATTGTTCAAGAGATTTTCTAGTACTTTTTTAAGATGTGAAGCACTTTCCAAGGACACACAATAATATTCAAGCCCAATGCAAGGTCCCTACGTTAATTCATGCATTTTCCATTGCCATGTCATGAACTGAAGTGCTGAACAAACCCTGCATGTGCCCCCTTATAGCACTCACCTTCATGAATATAATCCCAAGTTCATTCACCCCTGCAACAGCATCCATGTGAAACAGCTCATAAAATTTTCCCATCTGTGAACAATCAAATAACAAACAATATAAGTACAAGACCTTTTTACATACAATTTTGGTGGTTTTAGACAATCACATTTAACATTATGATATGTTATATTAGTTCCAAACTGATCTTTTAAACCTTATCTTATCTCAAGTTTCTCTGGGTATGTTCTATACAAAGGACTATGTATGGTTTGGGCCTTTTTTGGCCCCGAAATCCATCAAAATTGAAAATCTGCAATAGAACTTTCAAATAAATGTTTCTTTAATTCTGAATACTTCCCCATTACTATTATGTTAACATTAATTTGTGTTTTCAATTTTGGCTGCCATGGTAACCAGGTCATATTTGCATAAATTATTGAAATTTGATTATTCAGTCAATTTTGACAGGTTTTCACCTAGTATTTCTCTTAGCTACCATAGAGCGCACTCTTGAACAAACTTTATATTTCTCCTAAAGATGTATTACAGGTGCCTACACATTATCCTTTGATATCAAGTTTGTTCAAGCACGCACTCTATAGTTTCTAGGAGAAAAACTATGCAAAATATCCCAATATTCACTGAATATTCAAATTTTTCCAACTTATGCAAATTTGAACTTGTTACCATGGCAACAATAATTAAAAATATAAATAAATATTTTCATAATAATATTTAGGAAGTATTCAAAATTAAAGAAACAAGTCATTTCAAAGTTCATTTGAAGGTTTTGAATTTTGATGCATTTGGGGGCCAAAACAGGCCCAAACCATACATAATCCTTTTACAGTAATAAAAGCAAGTAACTGAATTTCTTATAAAACTCACGTTTCAACGTTTTTGCAAGACAACAGTTGAGTGTAAATTCAGGCATAAATCACAAATTCTGACCCCTTCATATTAAGAAGCCTCTAACAATTTGAGGGTTAAAAGCCATTTTAGGAGGTCATATACCCCCAGATTGAGGAGAACAGGTATTAATTGAAAACCTGGTTTTGTGCAGCTATGTATGTAGCCTTAAACCTTTCACCCCTATGTAACTTCAGTAGACTCGACCATGCATTGATATGGATGAGTCCATTGTAGTCTACAGTGGTGAAAGGGTTAACTAATAAACCAAGCATCAATAGTTCCTTTTATCTGGCAGACAAAACCTTTATTAAATCAGATTCACTCAAAGCCGGAGAACCTTTCCACAGCTCACCTTGAAGAAGAGGATTGTATCAAAGTACTTGGCCTTCAGTTCCCACCATTGCCTCATGCCCTGTAATAAAATCACAGAAATCAGTGGCGGATCCAGAGGGGTTTTTTGGGCTTCAGGAAACCCCCCACCCTGAGAATTTTCTTTAAAAATCATGTATTTTCACCATTTTCCTCAATTTTTCCCCACATGGAACCCCCCCCCGGAAATTTGGAAACCCCCCTAGATAGGTCTCTGGATCCGCCACTGGAAATAAGCACTAATTTACAATATCTAATATGATTTCATGCAGAGGATTTTTTTATTATCTTGCGAGTTAAAAGTTTTCTCAAATTGTTAATTCAGACATGAACTGAAACAGGTTTACTTGACAACAAAACCTGTAATAAATTTTAAAAAATCCTATGTCAAGTCTCCTGTACCTAACGCTTCATAACTAATTTTTTGTAGACATGTACCTACAAATTATTCTTTGGTCATTTTTTCTTCACAAAAATATTCATTTACAAATTTATCTTTATAATGCAAAGACATTCTGTCAATAAAATAAGTAGGAAACAAAAGTGAAAATACGAAAAACAGAGAGGTCAAGTCACAAAATAAAAGTACATTCCCACTGCCTGCAGGTGAGAACACCTCCATTTATACAAAAAGGCTCTTGTCCAAGGAGGCTTTACACTGAATTTGTTTAAAATCAGTTTAGCTATTCTTGAGTAATAGTCTTTAAAACAAAATGATTGAAAGACAAGGAATGCTGTGCTAATATACACCAGGGACATTTTATCTGTCGGATTATGTGTTATAAATATTCAAACTCACAGGTGTTGTAGTTTTCTTGAAACTGTCAGGAACATAGAGTGTTTTGGGGTCGTATTCCGGGTCAGTTCTGTTACGCATCTTTGCATCTCTGAAAAACAATAACTTCTGTACAAAATTGATGTTTATTATGACAGCAGACTGCTCAATAGTCTTCTGGTCATTAGAATTTTCACCCTGACAAACTGTCAAAAACTGTGGAAAGATGGTACAGCTCTATCTCTTTTTACAGGAAACAGAATTTATTTACCATTGTCACATATTCAACGACTGAAATGCATAGTTTTAACATTATGATCATACTTAACTAATTTATTTACCAACTGGTGTAACATAATTTTTGAAAATGATTACTATTTCTGTAATGTGACAAACGTCAATAAGAAACCGTTAAGAAGGTTATCTCAATGCCTGTAATTGACATCACCACCAGACTGGCCCTTTATGACTTTTGACAGTATAATGGAAAGACCTGAAGTGTTCCTTTGAGAAAACATAGCAACATTTGGGAGTTTAATTTAGAAACTCTAAAATGGAAATTATTATTTAGAAACTACACTCTATCCATATCAACCCTGAAATGGGAGTCTCGTAGGACATGCAAACATTCACATAACCTCTAAATTCTTAATTTCAACAAATGAAATCTAAAGCAACATTGAGCACTGAATTCCCACTAGTTATAAACACATCTCATATTGAGGTAGGTTGCTATAGAAACTAGTGCCAGTTTGTGATTGGTTGACCTACTTGATTTTGTGAGGTTGAAGGAAGTCCAGTTTAAGATGCGGGAAGTTGTCTTCCTGTTCTGAAGATGAAGCTTTTGATGTACTTGGACTCTAAACACAGAACAATTATATCTCATTAGTCTGGACACAATGATTTCTACGTACAGATGTCAATACTAACAATGTCATATCATTCCTCACTCATTGGCAATAAAATCAATCTGTTTACCGATTGAAGTTTTGAAAAGTTGTGACTGTCAAAAATATATTGTCTAAAGAAAAGTTCAAAACAAAACCAATTAAATCAAAATAATTGAAACTCTTCAGTTCTGAAATGCCATCACAATTGAAACAACATGTCAAAACTTGAGAGGTTTTCCTTTTTGAGTATAATACATCAGAGAGAAATGACTTGCTGATGTCAACAAGGACTAGATGTCTTAGAAGGAACAAATTAAAATGATTTACGAGCAGCGCCATTTATATAGAATGTACTAACATCAGCAGCTGTAAATGTAGCCAGCCTCGACTTGGTCTTGTCGCCAACAGTCGGTGTGAAGCTGGATGTTGGTTTGCTGCCACTGGAGAAGCTATTGAGGGACGGGGTGGTGGTGTCGGGACTGTCACTCTGCTTAGCCACGGTTTTGTTCGTAGATTTTGGTGGAGGTCGCTTTCTCTTCTGGGGCTGGTGATGATAAAATATGGGTTATCACATAAATGTTTACAAAACTTAAGTCACTGTGGACATGTTCTGATCTGTCAGTGCCTTGTAGCAATTCTTTTGAGAAAACCTTTTTCAGCTCCTCTTCAAAACATTTTAAGAATATAATGTCAATACGCTGTCTTATGAAACTTGAACTTCTATTTTCTTGTGTAAAAGATTACATGATCTTGCCCATAACCTCAGTACCCTATCATTTAGTCAGACATATTTACGTACGTTTCCATCAACTTGATGTTAAGACTAATGATTAATTGTGTTCTGAATGACTTAAAAATATCCAACGAACACACAGCAAGACTTCTGTCTCATTTCCTAGTTTAGGGCCCTATACATGGAATCTTATAATGGAAGTTTTAATGAGGAAACATTTACAGCTTTGATGGGAGACTCGGGTTCGGAGCCTGTTTCTATATCAGAGACATCATCCTCATCCACACCACTGCTATCCTCATCCTCACTGCTGCTGTTGCTGCTTGGCTCGTCAGAGTCTACCTTGAGTTTGAATTCGTCACCTTTGCAATTGGAAAACAAATCTATTCAAGACAAAAGTATATTGAGTTCAAAGCAGACAGCAGAGGTTTGCCAGGATTTTTTTTCCCCAATTTGCCTCTTTAAAATTCCAGTTTAAATCAATTCTTCATCACTGACTAAATACTAAGATAGTTCTAAAATGCAGTATATGTAGGAAGGATAAAATAACCATGTTGCCCTTATCATAAAGATACATTTAAATAAAAGTTCATCATTTTACTTTCTACTTTAATTTCATGTATTCTGAGATGTTATAACAATCATCTAAATCACAGCACAAATGACCATTTCAATGTGTCCCTGACATAACCATGTTTCTTCACCAATCACCTTTATTTGTCCTCACACTTACCAGACTCTTCCTCGCTGTCATGATTCTCTATGATCCGACGACGTTTGGGCTTTGGTGTCCGTGTAGAACGCCGCTTGTTAGAATCTTTCTTGGGTGTCTTTCTGGGAGACTTGGAAGGTTTCTTTCAAAGTGAAAATGTATTCTTTATACATTATAGCTCATTTTAACGTTTCGTAGATATGCATTGGGGTAAATAGTACTTTGGAAAATATGATTTTAAATTAAAAGTCATGCGAAACCTGATAAAAAGTGGAATGTACTAATAATAATAAAAAATAAAAAATAAATTGTTTACCTTCTTCTCCTTGTCCTCGGTTGTGCTGACATTTTCCTTACTGTTGTCCGTCTCCTCATCCATTTCATCATCAAATATGTCAGCTGTAAAATATTACATAAGTTAACAAAATACAATGTACTGTAGGTGAAGTAATACTGTATACGGGGAAACTTTCGCCTCAGTCAAATGTTTGCCCTACAATGGTAAAATCACTAAGTGATAGTTTCACCCTTCACATCTGGTTTTAAAACTCTGTTTGGTATGTTGTTCATTAATGTTTGCTTCAATGATAAATTTTCCCTCAATACGGAGGGTGAAAAGAAGTGGAAGTTAAAATGTGGCGAACATTTCCTGATGCATCGACCACGTTACCTCAAGTCGACAGAAAGTTTCCTTGTATGCAATAATAACAGGCCATGGGCTAGATATTACCAATGACTCAAACAAATTAAAGTATTAAAGCAGACTGGCTGTTGCGCCTAAATACACATTTAATACACATTTAGTCTCTATATAAGGACAGATACAAAAACAAGAGGCCCAAGGGCCTTAGCGGTCACCTGAGTTATATCATAGGTACTGGTAGCTTTATTTTATTGTTTAGATGTGATGTGGAAATCAGCATGTAAGCTAAGTGAAATACAATACTTGTCATGTCATCAAAGGATAAGAATTTTAAAATATTTGTAAATGTTCCCTTTGGGGCCCCGCTCTAACCCCTGGGGATGGGGCAGGAATTCCAAGTTTACAATGTGATACCGTCATCCACCAAAGATGATTCTGAAAATTGTCAAAATATACCCAAAAGTGTTGTTTCCCTATATAAACTATAGTAAACTTTACCCCCTCCCCAAGGGAGAACGGATAGCTCGGGGGTCCTGAAATTTACAATTTAAATAAAGCCCCTGATGATCTTTCCATCCATGCAGAGAAAATGACTGTAGTATAGGACTCTGAGTCAGGGGAAGAAGATTTTTGAAAAATTGGTTAAAATTCCCTTTGGGGCCCCGCCCTGGCCCCTAGGGTTGGGGTAGGAATCCCAATTTTACAATTTAAAACCATCTTCCTTCAAGATAATTCTCACCGAGTAAGAATAATTTCCAACACAAAATTGTCAAAATATACCCAAAAGTGTTGTTTCCCTATATAAACTATAGTAAACTTTACCCCCTCCCCAAGGGAGAACGGATAGCTCGGGGGTCCTGAAATTTAAAATTTGAATAAAGCCCCTGATGATCTTTCCATCCATGCAGAGAAAATGACTGTAATACCTCTGAGTCTGGGGAAGAAGATTTTTGAAATATTGGCTAATTTTCCCTTCTGGGCCTCGCCCTGGCCCCTAGGGTTTGGGTAGGGATCCCAATTTTACAATTTAAAACCATCTTCCTCCTCCAAGGATAATTCTCACCAAGTAAAAATAATTTCCGACAGAAAATTGGTAAAAATATACCCAAAAGTGTTGTTTCCCTATATAAACTATAGTAAACTGTACCCCCTCCCCAAGGGAGAAAGGATAGCTCGGGGGTCCTGAACTTTACAATTTAAATAAAGCCCCTTATGATATTTCCATCCATGCAGAGAAAATTACTGTAATACCTCTGAGTCTGGAGAAGAAGATTTTTGAAATATTGGTTAATTTTCCCTTTTGGGCCCCGCCCTGACCCCTAGGGTTGAGGTAGGAATCCCAATTTTACAATTTGGTAGCCTCATCTACCAAGGATGATTCTGACCAAGTTTGAAAAAATTCCATCCACTGGTTCTTGAGAAGAAGTTGATAAGGTAAAAAGTTTACGCACGACGGATGACGACGGACGGAAAGTGATTGGAATAGGTCACTTGAGCAAAGCTCAGGTGACCTAAAAATAGTCAGCTTTTGGTTTGTTTGGATTTCTTCTTGGGTTTTACCTCCTTAAGGCAGCCAGGGCCATCCATAGGAGGTTGTTTGTCTGCAATTTCCCTGCCTACTCACTGAGTAGGCATCGATCGATGGTGGAGCCACTCAAGGGAGTGTCATTTTACTGAAATGTCAGTATCTGGACATGGACAAGGTAGCATGACACATCACCCGGACACATTATACTGACAAGTCCTTATTGTCAACTATTCATGGCACCTTCATAAAATGTTTCTATAAATTTTCAGTGTTAAAGATGTGTCAAAGTGCTGTAGAGCATTCTTGACCCTTTCACCCCTATGTAACTTAAGTAGACTCTACCATGCATTGATCTGGATGAGGCCATTATGGTTTTATGAACGGGTTAACAGCTTAACAGATATTTCTATACTTGTAATTTTCAAAATTAGATACATTTTCTTATTGTAGCAAATTATCTCTTTCCTAAAGACAACCTCACTCATTATAAAGAATATAGAAATCTTACGATCCAAATCCATGCTCTCCTCTTCCTCCTCCTCATCGGACGGCTGCAACTCCACGACCAGTTTAAGTCGCTCCTCTAGGCTAAGTTTAATTGCTTTGTCTGCTTCACATGTTCCCTGCTTGACCTTTGGGTTATGGGAGAAGAACTGACCACCCATCTGATATTCCTTGTCATTTGACCCCTTATAGTGATGGACATTCCTAGAGAGAAGAAGGGATACAAGAAATTATTGAAAACAGATTACAAACATTTTGTTCACATACAAAAAAGTAGGCTAAACTACATTCAGGTTAATGACAGACCTGATAAACCTCTAAAACTAAAAAAAAAAATATGATGTACATATATATTCAGATATTGTATCGTCTATACCTCTACTTCTAAATCTGAGATTACAGTATTTTAATGCAACTTCATATTTGAACAATAATTACATGAATAACCAGTTTTACTATCACTTCATGTACAACATATCTAACTAGAATGAATTTACAAATAAATCAGATATATATAAGTTTTGATAGTGATGGACTGATGATTGATTATAATTGAAAATTAATTGATCTATATATATGCCCTTTCCAATTCCCGACTATAAATTCCATTCATTAATGAACTGAAATGGCAAATGTAAACAATGTACCTTATGCATCGAAAGTAATTAATTTTGTTAGTTTATATATTATGCTTTATGTCACTGTTGAAAAAGAACCCCTCAAAACAGTGTAAAAGTTGGCTTTAAAAGAAGTAGACCTAATGCACATGTATAAACACAACCAACCCTCTCTATTGATGTGATAATAGTGTGGCATCTTTATTTGGATATTTATAAAAACTATAAACCAATTAGCAATCGATAAACGAATACAAACCAATCATCAACTATGATTCTAGACAGATTGCCCATCACTTTGTTTAGATGACGATCTTACTTAGCCTTGATCCAAGCGCGGGAGACTGGGTCGTCAAAGAACTGGACATGGACCTGGGGATTCTTGCCTCCCTTGAAGTGGATGTTATCAGTAGGGTGGGTACACACCATGGACGGCCACCAAGGGTAACCCTCCAGTTTGGTCCATGTCAGATCACCGACAGCAAAGCCTGGAAATTTATACAATTAACTATCAATACTGGTATTCTCATTACAATTTAATACTGTCACAAAATCACATATTTATTAACTTCTTACAAATTCTGTCTTCTAGTGATAATGATTACCTAATGTTATTATATATTATCAAAATATTCCTTTATCATTTAAAACATTTTCTATACCCAAGACTAACACCAAGTCAAGTGCATTAGTTAATTTTCAATGCAGCCCTTCCGATACTTTTTGTATTGATATACTTAATCAGTCATTATCTGAGTTTCTGCATGTTAACAAGATTACCGATATGAGGCTCAATGGACCTGTATCAGTCAACTTGATATTAAGCAATCATCAAGGATCACCATGGCATGTTTTGCTTTTACGCTGTTTCACAATAAAATTTCTGAATCGCCATCGTAAAATTCAACCCCCACATTAAAAGTATGAAGCACCATATAGTAAACATTCTAAAAGCAATATTTTCATTTACACCTCAATAAACCTCCTAGAGAGACGCAATTGAAGTCAGTAAATTGGCTTCATTGGGTATGTTTGTCACAGGGCTTGTGCGAGACAGGTCAGTCCACGACCTTCTCAGACCAGAACAAATTTTGACATTTCATTGATGACGATGACACATTTCAGAAATTTTCAGCAGCGATATTTTTTTTTAATTCGGAGAAGAATCATAGAGCTGTACTTCATGTACTCTCCACATTCTTTCAAAAATATCCAAAAACTTGGATCATTATTTTATCCTGACTGGCAAACATGCAGTATTCACAAAAACAAGACAATTTTCATATCAATAGTCATGGTAGTTTTTGACATTGGTGCAGGGAACAATAATCATCGGAAAATTATACTCTGCAAGCTGACCTTTTTTGTCAAAGAAATAAACGATTATTTTTCAAGTGTGAAAAAAAAATTGACAGTTACTAATCATAAATTGAAAGCACTTAATCTGTGCTTTCATTTTCGAGAGAAAACTTGAAGTTCAAATCCAATATATCTATCATTTATTATTGTCATTTAATTTTTGTAAAAGGAAGTAGAGAAATACAAGGCCAGACCGAGATTTGAACCAAGGACCCTCTGAACTCTATGCCCTATATGGCTACCAACTGAGCTACCTGGTTGCCAATGAATGACCCAGTCTAGATCTATAGTTCTCTTCCTTTTTAAACAATGTTTGGTGGAATAGTTTTTCATGATTTCATGTTTTTTGAATGCCTTAGCTTTGTCCTGCCTAATGTTGAAACATTGCCAAAAACTGTTCAACTATAAGTTGTTGACGATGAAAGATAATTAACAATTTTAAATTCCAAAAGCAGTTGGTGTATTTATACATTATTGTATGCTGTCTTGCGAAAGCTTTAACCTGATAATACTTTACAGTACTATGAGTATCTCACTGAAATACCATATCGAAGGACACCGATTTGCACAGTTATGGGGGTAAACCAGTTGATTCAGGTGTTTAAATGTATAAAGATTAGGAACAGAAATAAAAATAAATAAAGGACAAGAAAAGATAAGATCGTAATTATCGCAAAATGCAATTATTGTGTTATATATCGTCTAGTCATATGTTATACATTTCAGCAAAAGTTTCTCCTTGTTAGCGTAGTCAGAAAGTTTCTGTAAGTAACACCAAATCTCCGTCCTGTCCTCTCTGGTATCCCCCAAGGCTCAGTCATGGGGCCCTGCCTTTTTCTATTCTATATAAATGATCTACCACATTATATCACAAGCCAAGTTAGACTTTTTGCAGACGACACTATTATCTATGTAACTGTTTCATCCTACTCTGATGCAGAAATATTACAAAAAGACTTAAATCTTCTGGAAAAGTGGGAACAAAATTGGTTAATGTCCTTCAACCCTGATAAATGTGAAATTCTACACAACTCTAAGAAAAGACTGACACACACATTTAATTACATTCTCCATGGACAAATTCTAAAGCAAGCAGATTCGGCTAAATACCTGGGCTTAACTATCAATAAAAACTTTTCATGGAACACGCCACATCAATAACATTACCAACAAGGCAAATTCATCCCCAAGATTCATTCGGAGAAATATTAAAACCACCAACGTAAAAACAAAAGAGTTGCTTATAAAACTTATGTCCGCCCACACATTGAATACTGTAGCCCCATCTGGGATCCATGACAGGCAAGTCTTACCCATAAGGTTGAAATGGTGCAGAGAATTAAGAACCGCCAGGTTCACCCTTGGGTGCTATATAACTACACCAGTAGTGTTACAGAAATGCTCCAAACCCTGAACTGGCAATCCCTTGATCAACGCCGTAAAATGACCTCCACCATATTACTATATAAAATCATAAACGGACTTGTGGCATATGATGGCAACCTCCAAATTCTCCAGCAAACCCGACAACACAAATTCCAGATTCCATACAGCTCCACAAATTATCATGCAAATTCATTCTTTCCTAGAGCAAAGCGTACCTGGATGTTGTTCCAGGTACGCATTGCTCTAGGAAAGAATGAATTTGCATGTTAATTTGTANGCATGATAATTTGTGGAGCTGTATGGAATCTGGAATTTGTGTTGTCAGGTTCGCTGGAGAATTTGGAGGTTGCCAACCTTCATCAGCGACAGTGCAGACCTCTCAACACTGAAGGCAAATCTCCTCTCTCACAAATTCTAAGCGTACATGTTGTTTTTATCGTATAGTTCTAAAAAAAAAACACTTGTTTTTAACCGATCTTTCTGACGCCTCTAAATAATGTTCAGTATATTACTATATATTGAACGTTTTAGAGTATCCTGTTGAAGATATCTCTGGTATTTGATAAAAAAATACTCTACACATTTAAGATCTCACTACTTGTTGTCTTGAAAATCCTGAGCCGATCGTATTCTGACCATGATATTTAACGGATCACTACACAATACACTCTAAATTATGTCATCACCAGAAAATACCATGCCTGTTTGTTTACTTGTCGGGGTAGCAGACCCTGGGCTCGAGCTCTTCTGGTTGGGTGATCGCTTGGGTGACAAGATGTCCTTGTCGTCAGTTTTGGGCGTGGAAGATTGCTTTACAACCGGACTTTTGTTAAAATAAGAAAATAAAGTATTTGATTTCTTGGCAGGTGTTTGTTTCGGACCCATCGTGGTGGTGTTGACAGTTTAACTCCCAACTCCCGCGCTTTCAGCACCTACTTCCGGTTTTCAACTTCCGTTCGTAGTGATTAAGGATCCATGTTCACCTACAAAAAAAAGCATGATGGATTATTTCTGAAAGATCATCAATGAAAGAATATCGTTTCATGTTAAAAACTATGTTAGCTAGTTAAAACCATTGAGAAAAAATAACCACCTCGTTGACGAAAAATACGTTAATCTAAAAAAATCTAAAAGAATATTATAGCATAACTTGAAAATGAAAGATATTTTCAAAAACAAAGAACAAAAAAAGTATATTTAAACTTACACAAACAAAAGAAAGAAATTACTTTTTTGCCAAAACTTACCCTACGATTTTGTTCAAATCACAAATACAGCTAACTGTCATACAAATATTAGTTACAAAAACAACATTACAAATCAGTGATTTGACGAAATATTAAAAAGAAAAGGAAAATGAACTGAAAAACGAAGGGAGAAACAAACAATAGGAAGAGACTAGAGATTTACCAATAACTTAAATCCATCGTAGCATCATCATAAAATATTAAAAAACAAATGTATGTGTAGAAGCAGAACTGGACTTTGTCGTAGAGGTCCAAACCGCAATCGGGAACCGTCGGCACTTTACGGAAAGTGCCGACGTTCCCGATTGGTCCAAACCCTGGTCTGGCCGTGCGTTTTCCCATCTCCTGTTATATACGTAGGCTAACACCCAAAATCAACACACCAGATATGTGAAAAAACTTCAGGGAGCACTTTAAATCGAAACACCAATATTCTAGAGGCACAACGCCATTAAACAAGGGATACGGCAGCTGAGCAACTACCCAAGCAGTATAAGATATATTAGCAAAACCTAGAAACAGTAACGTATTGTCAATTACAGCACGAATATGTAACAACTAAAAGTAATCAAGATTAATCTGTATGGGGTTGAAAAGCTACTGACAAATACAAGCCTCTCTCTGAAGTGTCAGGACTAAAAAATATACAAAACCTGATCGTGAAAAAATGCGAAATACACCCGGTACTTAAAAGTATACTACAACAATCTCTGTACATTAGAGAATTACGAAAATACTTAAGGGATGCCAACCTCTTGAGAATCTTTAAAAGGATGACAGAAAAGACTTGTCTCTATGGTTACCAGTCGCTCGCGACATTTTAGAACACACCATTTACAGACAGATACTACCTTCCATTGATATCAATCATTTGAAACGTGGATATTTTTTTTCATCTACTACCAGAACACGACAGAGTACACCCAGAGGACATAGCCATCTAGCACTGCTCAAGTAATCAACACCACACAACATGGCAAATTGTTGCACAAATTACATCGATGTAGAATACAAGTAGGATCCACTGGTTTGCAAAACGTCTAACCACCAGGACTATCAGAACGATGATTTATTTGAAATAAAACGCATAAAACAAATACAACTGCCAACTTTATTACAGAAAGAGAAAAGGGAGGTATATACATTATATTTGTTATGTACCTCGGGTCTCCTACTGCCGGTTGTGCCCGACAGTAGAGAAACGTCTCTGCTTCCGTTAGGTACAGTACTTTGTTTCCTTGTCAGGCTTAGCCGGAGTCTGAGATTATCCGAGGGGTCCCTATGGTGTATGCGGATGTCTATTTAAGAAAAGAAAAGAAAAATGTATAAAGTATATCTACTACGTATATATACATGTACTAGGACTGGGTTTGTGAATAGAGCTTCATAGAGTTATCTCCCCTACTATGCTGAGCTCCATACAAAGTGATCATTTGCAATTTGCTTTGACCGATCCCGGGGAAGAGGGTCCAGGCCGGTATTTATGAAACCGTTCTCATGCTCAAGCATAGATCTGTGCTCAAACCAACTTCTTATGACTCGCTTAATTCATGTTAAATGATCAGAAAGTAAAATGTAAACATTGAAAACAGTATTTTGCTTTAAGTCTCTCCAAAATTATTGACAAAATAAGATTTCTTCATTAATTTATAACCAGAACAAGAAATTAAGCTTGAGCACAAAATCCATGCTTAAGCATAAGAACGGTTTCATGAATACGGGCCCTGGACGTCAACATCGGTGGTGTAATACATTCTTCGATGTCATTTATGGTAACGTAAATGACGTCGACATGCGCATTTCGGTATATGACAACCAACATTAGTCCTGCTGGTTTTCAAAATGAGAGGACATGTTCTGTATCGATTCTACTCACCATTCCAAAGTGGATGTATGTGAAATAATTCTTAATTAAAAAATAAACACAGTAGGATTGATGACTCACCATATTAATTTGGTATTTAAAACACATTTCTCTAATTAAGTTAAGTTAAAATATTGATGATTGGGACTAGTGACATGCATTTTCGTTCTAATTACGGTTTCTAAGATGTCGCGAAATGATCAAGGAGAATTTGCACAATTTTATTAAACTAGCTGTTTATTCGAAGATTACAACCATTTTATTTACATCATTGATGTTGAAATTCTCAGAAAAAACGTCATAGTCCCGAAGGTAAAACGTCATACTCTCGAAGGTAAAACATCATATTCCCGAAGGTAAAACTGCATAGTTCCGTAGATAAAACGTTATATTCCCGAAGACGAAGATTAAACATCATAATCCCAAAATTAAAACATCAAAGTTCCGAACATAAAACGTCATTGTCGCGAAGATAAAACGCCATAGTCCAAACCAAAACAAAATCCAAGAAACGCAATTGCCCCATAGATAAAACATAGTAATCCCGACGATAAAACGTCATATTACCGACGTTAAAACGTCATAGTCCCGATCATAGTCCAGACGGTAAAACGTCATAGTCTCTACGATAAAACGTCATAGTCCCGACGATAAAACGTCATATTCCCGATGATAAAACGTCAGTGTCCCGGAATTTCCCCCAGATTAATGAGATTCCATTGTACATCTTTTTTTTGTCTTTGACATTTTTTTATTGCGTCAGTCACATAAGTGCATTACATGTTTATAACGGTTCCTGGAGAAGAAATACAATATAAACGAGTAGTTAAGTACTAGTAGTTCATTCTAGAATAAGCTTGATACTTTCCCATTTTTGCCGGGTCTTGTTCGCTGCACTTTGAGACATCATGTAATCAGAATATAGGTCTAAATTTCTATATTTTTTTATAAATATTTTACAACTTTCCCAGTCAGGGATTTTGTGGTATTGTCGCATTAAAGATATATATTTTTTAATCAGTAGTATGCATATGTTTAAACCCGTCAGTTGAACATTGTCAATGATGCCAAATAGGAAAGTAGCAGGTTTTTTCTCTAAAACAATATCATATTTTTGTAAAACCGTGTTAATAAAACATGTCCAGAGCGATTGACTANCCTGTATACAACAAAGGGAACTATGTTTAATGAAATACACCAGGAAACGTTTTTTAATGATAATAATCCATTCATAAATAAACTCACTGATGAGCAACGCGACTCTATGAACGGTGTACTTAAGGTTGAGGAGTGTCTAAAAACATTGAAAAATATGAATAATGGGAAGTCTCCAGGTTTAGATGGATTCACCGTAGAATTTTATAAGTTTTTCTGGATAGACATAAAACAATACATTTTAAAATCTCTTAATCAAGCATTTAGTAAGACGGCAATGTCAATCAGTCAACGCCAGGGACTAATCAAATGTATTCCAAAACAAGGAAAATCAAAACTGTACATAAAAAATTGGAGGCCTATTACGTTATTGAATGTGGATTACAAAATTGCAGCATCCTGTATTGCCAATAGAATTAAACAGACTCTGGTAGATATTATAAGTCAAAGTCAAGCGGGTTTTGTCAAGGGTCGTTATATAGGGGAATGTACCAGGGTTATAAATGATGTAATTGAAAAATCAGAAGAAAATTATCAGTCTGGCATATTGCTAATGTTGGATTTTGAAAAGGCCTTCGATTCCATTGAGTGGTCATTCATAGAAAAAAGTTTGCGTTTCTTTGGCTTTAGTGATTACATTATAAATTGTTTTAAAACATTCTATTCTAATATCACAACTTCTGTTGAAAATAATGGTCACCTCTCCACCTTTTTTTCCAAGTAACACGAGGAGTACGACAAGGAGATCCTCTGTCTCCATATCTTTTCATTATCTGTATTGAATTGCTAAGTGCAGCTGTAAAATATGATCCTGATGTCAAGGGCGTAATCCTCAATAATTCTGAATACCTGATAAGTCAGTATGCAGATGATTCAACATTGATACTCGAGGATGACCAAAGGTCTCTAGTTAAAGCGTTATATTTGATCGACATCTTTGGAGAATGTTCTGGTCTAAAAACCAATTTTGATAAATCCCAGGCTGTATGGATTGGGGTAAACGGGGCTCTGGTGAGGAAATCGAAACAGAACAAAATTTATCCAGGAATCACCAAGGAAAATTCAAACTATTGGGAGTGAGATATGATTTATCCAAACACGATATTTATGAAGATAATTTTACGGAAAAAATAAAGTCAGTGGAATCACTTTTGTCTGATTGGTCATTTAGAAATCTCTCTATTATTGGAAGAGTAACTGTTGTCAAAACTTTAGCTTTTCCAATCATTGTACAGATACTAACTGTCATTCCTAGTCCACCTGCTAAAATCCTTAAAAAGTTTCAAGTCCTGTCCTTTTATTTTATATGGAATAGTAAAATCGATAACCTTAAACGGAATCTCCTAATAGGTGATTTTAAAGATGGAGGTTTAAAGGTTCCAGATATTTTTTCTTATAGTAAAAATGTCTGGATCCAAACAAACATGCAGATTGGAAAAAGTTACTAATTGACAATATTGAAAATGTTGGAGGAGATAAAATCTGGAGCTTAACAAAACGTTGACTAGAAGAAATAGCTAAAAGATACAATTTTGGTAAATTTTGGAAAGAAATTTTATCAGTTTGGGGAAATCTGTACGAGCCTCTCCCGGCAGCCCCTGAAAACGCACTCTCTCAGCCTCTATGGTTTAATTCCATTGTACATTTATCAGAACGTTTTATTAACATATTGTCATATTGTTATAATCCAAAACAAAACAAAACAAAGAAACGCAATTGCTCCATAGATAAAACATAGTTATCCCGACGATAAAACGTCATAGTCCCGACGATAAGACATCATAGTCCCGACGGTAAAACATCATAGTCCCGACGATAAAACATCATAGTCCCGACGGTAAAACGTCATAGTCCCGACGATAAAACGTCATAGACCCGACGGTAAACGTCATAGTCCCGACGGTAAAACGTCATAGTCCCGACGGTAAAACGTCATAGTCCCGACGGTAAATCGTCATAGTCTCGACGGTAAAACGTCATAGTCCCGACGATAAAACGTCATAGTCCTGAATATCAAACGTCATAGTACCGACGATAAAACGTCATAGTCCCGACGATAAAACGTCATAGTCCCGACGATAAAACGTCATAGTCCTACGACGATAAAACGTCATAGTCCTGAATATCAAACGTCATTGTCCCGACGATAAAACGTCATAGTCCCGATGATAAAACGTCATAGTCCCGACGCTAAAACGCCATAGTCCTGAATATCAAACGTCATAGTCCCGACGATAAAACGTCATAGTCCCTACGATAAAACGTCATAGTCCCTACGATAAAACGTCATAGTCCTGAATATCAAACATCATAGTCCCGACGATAAAACGTCATAGTCCCGACGATAAAACGATAGTCCTGAATATCAAACGTCATAGTCCCGACGATTAAACGTCATAGTCCCGACGATAAAACGTCATAGTTCCGACGATAAAACGTCAATGTCCCGGAATTTACCCCAGATTAATGAGATTCCATTGTACAATTATCAGAACGTTTTATCAGCATATTTTCAGTGTTATAAGGATTAAAATAAATTAGACTTTTATCTGCCATGATAGAGACCAGTGTTTGTCATGTCTCTTGAACATGCTGCATTATTGACTACTAGAGAACAAGGCTTGATCCCTGGGGGCCACCAGCATTAACATTTTTTTCAATGATGAGAATTTCCCAACCCAAAACTACCCGTTGTTGTCTGTTGCCTAAATAGCTTTTGAACCATTTTACTTGAATTCATGAAATGCCGGCCAATTTCATTTCATGTAATAAAATATAATGCCTGACGTGGTCGAATGGCTTATTTATATCACGGTTAACGACTCTTTTTCCCCGTCGTCTAGAGCTTTTCCAAAATCATTGATTATATACAGTAATTGATTGACGGCCGAGTCGCCGGAAGTGAACCCAGAACGTGGTATAGATATACATGTAATGCTCATACGGGATAGTGTCGATAGTAAGGTACTCTGGCTGATCTTCTTTTTTAGAACCGGAGTTAGAGTTTCAATTTTCCGACTATTAGGGTACTTACTTCTATTAGCGATTTATTAATATGTGAGGGAGAGGAGCACTGCGAATATCACTTCATTCTTTGTGTAGCTAATCATGAATAAGATACTAGCCAGTAGCTTTAGATGTATCGAGGAAAATCCTGTTGGATAAAATTTATATATTCGATAGCATTTTGTTTATAGTATTTTTCGAATTCCTTTTTATCTTTGCCCCCACTGTATTTTGGTTTTTCCTATGTATACAGCAAACTTTAACTTTTGTTTGGATTAATAAAATCCATCCCTGATGTGAGGTATGGATAAGGTTAGATAAAATATTGAGCAGGAGACCCGAGGCTTTGCCGAGGGTATTTTGCTCAATAGTTTATCCCGAGGGTTTGAAAAACTTATCCTTACCTCACATCAGTGATGGATTCTATTTCTTGCTTATTACATAAAACCCGTAAACAACTGCTTTTCTAGTAAAGTTGTAAACTGTCCGCACATAGAATTTTCCAGCACCGCCGGGAATGCGGATATCTCGGTCTAGTATGCAAGAAATAACTTTCTCTTACCCTGGACAGGTGTATCCGCACTTTTACCGGTGTGAGATTTCCTTTTCTCCCACACCTGACAGATTTATCTCCCGTTTTGCCGGTGCTAGATTTATCTGTCTCCGCCCTAGGGTTGAGACGGGGGGATTCCCCTATTCATAACAATGGCATGACGTCACTTCAACAATACAATGACGTCACGTCAACAATCCATCAACAAATTGCCTGTATGTGTTTTGGGTCCATGTTTACCTTTATTTCACATTAAAATACTGTTAGATATGGGAGAAAAATAATCAATCGCTACTGGTTGTGTAAGATAGAGAAATCTCAACCCTCGGACTAAGATTTTTTGTCCAGAACTCGGCAAGCCTCGTTCTGGACAAAAAATCTTAGTCCTCGGGTTGAGATTTCTCTATCTTACACAACCAGTAGCGATATATTCTATTATTCTCTTACCATGGACATGTGTATCCGCATTTTTACCGGTGTGAGATTTCCTTGTCTCACCCTAGGGTTGAGACGGGGGGATTCCCCTATTCCTAACAATGGCATGACGTCACTTTAACAATACAATGACGTCACGTCAACAATCCATCAACGTCACGTCAACCCTGAATTTAGCATGTAACGTTATCATTACATTGTGCATATGATACACAATGAAAGAACAGGGTAAGAGAAAAAGAATCATTCACCCCCTTGTGGGTGAGATAGTGGAATCTCAACCCTCGGGGAAAGATTCTTTAGTTGCCAAACACTCGGCAAAGCCTCGTGTTTGGCAACTTAAGAATCCTCCCCCTCGGGTTGAGATTCTCCTATCTCACCCGCAAGGGGGTGAAATATTCTATTAGTCTCACCCTAGGGTTGAGACGGGGGGATTCCCCTATTCATAACAATGGTGTGACGTCACTTCAACAATAGAATGACGTCACTTCAACAATAGAATGACGTCATGTCAACAATCCATCAACGACACGTCAACCCTGAATTTAGCATGTAACGTTGTCATAACATTGTGTATATGATACACATTGGAAGAACAGGGCAAGAGAAAAAGAATCATTCACCCCCTTGTGGGTAAGATAGAGGAATCTAAACCCTCGGGAACAGATTCTTCAGTTGCCAAACACTCGGCAAAGCCTCGTGTTTGGCAACTTAAGAATCCTCCCCCTCGGGTTGAGATTCTCCTATCTCACCCCCAAGGGGGTGAAAGATTCTATTATTCTTGCATACTAGACCGAGATATCTTCATTTTCGGCGGTGCTGGAAAATTCTATCCGACCCACGGGTCTAGATCGCTTATACGCGCAGACTGGCGTGGGAATTATAGTGACCTTTTGGGGTCACGCTATTGTTCGTGACGTCATTTTATGACGTTTTGGGGTCAGTCAGGTCATTGACGTCACTAACAATTGCCATCCTCGCCATCCGGGCTTCATATGCAAATGAGAAATGTGCAGGCAGTTTACAACTATACTAGAAGAGCAGCTGTTTTTACGGGTTTTAGGTAATAAGCAAGAAATAGAATCCATCCCTGATATGAGGTAAGGATAAGGTTATTCAAACGCTCGGGATAAAATGTTGAGCAAAAAGACCCTCGGCAAAGCCTCCTGCTCAATATTTTATCCCTTGGGTTTGAATAACCTTATCCATAGACATGATACCTCAAATCAGGGATGGATTCTATTTGTATTTTTTTTTTACATATGGACTGGAGTAGTTCCGTTGACCAGGTAGCTCAATTGGCTAGAGCAATGGTATTACAATCTGAAGTTCAGGGTTGGAATCCCAGTCTAGTCGGGCTAATCAGAAATTATTTATCAATGCTATATAGTCAGGCTGGGTAAATGGCAATGGTACTGTAGTGACTGTAGATGAACTGTTCTTTGTGACGTTTCGATGACTAGTACGGTATGTACACTGTCCCCTTCATCAGACAAATGACCAGAGAAGGGTATGAACATAAAGGTGTAAAATGTGTACGAGTTGTCCACACCATCGATATCGATTCGGCTACGATGTAAGGGTATGCACAATAGTTGTTATATATGTTCCAAAATGACGCTTTGTTTAAAACTTAGTCATCCGATTATTTGATGGTCATTATTTCATTTAACAAGATTTGTGAGTGCAAACATTCGACATGTGATGCCTCGTTTTCATTCACCAGCAAGCCGATGCCACAGTTAATTTCTCGATGTTGTTCTAAAGGCCATGTTGTGCCTGTTTCATGTGACTTTATGTGGAACTGTTGAGATATGTACATGCACACGTGTACCCTCACTCGACAAAACAAAGTGCTTAGTCGTTTATATTTACAACGGGGGAGGTGTTGGCTTGTTGTACAATAATGAATAGTCATTAACCAATGAAAAGTGTCGTTATATCGCCGACGCGGTAGAATAAATCTCTGATTTAGATAGAGTTCCCACAGGAACTACTGTAAGTGATAGATAACATTACATCACAATAGTCAATACAGACAATCATTTTGGACACCACATACTATTATGGGAGAGACAGCTGGAATGTAATGTCTTCACAATACTAGCACCTAACATGTTTCCGTAGAGATTTACCAAATCATTGTGCTCTACTGAGATATTTACTGAGATGCACGTGCTGTGTTGTGTTGTATTGGAGTCACGTGCACTTCATTTATTGGCCTATATAGGTAAATACTACCGTCATATATATATATATATATACCTGAAGAGCCCTGTAAAGGGTGAAAGCAGCTAGTTTTTTAGTCGGTCGTTAATCTTATTTTTTCTATATATATATATATATATATGCAGCACGTGGTGGTATCTCTTTTATAAATAGTTTTACACTAGGTCTACTTTCAGAGAACGTTCTTGGTTCGCTGCATTGTTCATTTAAAAGCATTACTGTGACCAAAAGCTGTTTAATGGCAATATAAGGCTATAATGAATTGTTCCATTACTCCGGTCTCTAGAGCGCGAGTTATTGTATAGATTTGCATGCATGCGACCTGTATATCTTTCAACGTTTTGGTCAGAGTGAAGGGATGTCACTTTATTTACATTTAAAGACGGTAGTAAGCGAACGCCTTTAACTCCAGGATTATACAGAATGTCGCGACAATTTTAATGGTGGTTTTAAAAGTGAATACTATTACCAGTGCCCGAAGTGGATTACGTATGTAGACTCTTGTTACATTAATTCGATTACTTATAAACTCATTTAAGCGCATGCGCCCTGTCATGGGGGCAAGTTGACATGGAATTGGATAAGAGTTTGTTAAGTAGAAAAAACGACATAGACTATGTTGATTTGCCCGCTTAAGTTACTAAAACTGACCCGCTCCTGTCTCGACTGGTACTTCAGATATCGGTTTTCGTGCGGACCAGTATAAAACACGACCTTCTTAATCTTCCGCACTAAAAACAATTCTTGAACGAATCGTCATATTGATTTTCTTAAGAGAAAAAATCGATTTCAAACAAAGAGTTGGATCGCTGTAGTCCGGACTGGATTATGTGACCATAGTGCAATTACCCCGTATGAACACCGATGTACTTTATATTTGTATATTTAATGTTCGGATTCAGAGTGACCATAGAAAACATGTACGATGACAATTAGACGTGAAAATTACATTAAGATTTGAACATGATCGATCTAGACTTGAAAATGACATTAACACGTGAATATTACATACAGACATGAATAATACATTTAGACATGAATATTACATTTAGACGTGAATATGGCATTTAGACTTGAATTTGACACATAGACGTGAATATTACATTGAGACGTAAATATGACAGACTTGAATATGGAATTTTGACGTGAATATTACATTGAGACGTAAATATGACAGACTTGGATATGGCATTTTGACGTGAATATTACATTTAAATACGTTGATTTGATATCAAGACGTGAATATGACATATAGACGTGATTATTACCTTTTTAGAATATTCCCGACAAGCGATTGGCCAGAAGTGAATAACGTGTCCACCGATAAAAACCGATATTGACTTGGAGCGCGTGATTTTGTTGAAGGACTGGTTGTTTCTAAAAATAGAATAATGACGTGTCTCCAAATGTTTTTTTCAGATTGCTAACATTCCTGTTTTGAAAATAATAAAACAATTGTAGCCTTTAACTTCAGCCAATACCTGGATTTATCGACCCGATAAAAGATGTATTGACCTCGGACTACGTCCTCTGTCAATATGTCTTTTCTCGGGTCGATAAAATCAGGTATCGACCTCAGCCAAAGGCTATAATTGAATAATATTACAGGAAGACGTAAATATGATATCAAGACGTCAATATGGCATATAGACGTGAATATGGTATTTAGACATGAATATTACATGTAGACGTTAACAAAAGATATGACAATTATCCATGTACATTTAGAATTAAATTAATGAAGTATGTAAGAAATACATACAAAATTTATATTAAATAAACAAACATAACAAATTATGTTAATATTAATTCTGCACTCAGATTTGTTTCGTAATCAATTTAACTGAGAAAGCAAGTTGTTCAAACATCGATAACCTTAACAGCAATGAAACACAACACTGCCATCAAGTTTGTGTTCATTGTTAACACCGACAGTTTACGTTCGGGATAATGTGGAGCTGTGTCCCTTCTCCGTGATCCCTTCTGTAAGTCAAGATTGATGTCTAGTTTGTCTAGCTTGTACTTAATCTGGATTACCTACCTTTGAGATATTTTATTTATATGTTTTGCTCATTCTATATGTAATACTCCACAGAGACCAGAATGGCTATAATGCATTGTATTTCGTAGAGAAGCCTAGGAGAGAGAGGACAAAACAACGACAGATCATCAAATCAAAGCTACTACAATATTGGGCAATGTCAAGCATAACTGTTTGCCCAAATAAACTATGCTCGTGCAACGTTCTTTCTAAAGCCTCTCAATATTGCAAAAATGAACAAGTGACATACAAGTGACTGGTGCTGAACATTCACGTTAAGCTGTGAAAATGGACCCAGTGGCTGCAGCGTCCCAGAAATATGACAGCATTTGCTCATGACTTGTTGATATATATAATATATAAAAAAAAAAGATAATATATATATACCAAGAAAACGCACCACTGCTTTACGCCTTCGACTTCGAGATGTAGTTCTTGCGGTTGTTCCAATTTTTGCAATACTTTCTATTATTTTAATTTCCTTCGCGATTTGATAATCATTCCGGCGTTCGAAATAAAATGGCAATAATTCGTAATATCCATTTCAGAGAAAATTAAACAATAAAATAATAGCCTTTACTAAAAAAAATCAGTAAACGCATAAGAAACCATGAAACGATTAACATCGGTCTCGGCCATAAGTACTGATCTAACGGGTCGCGAACTGCAGTACACACAATTATATTGTCGATGTAATCACTTACAGCTGACAGTCTGACGAGCGTTAACCGGTGTTACACCTTTGTTATACCTGTGATACCTATCTGATTACACCTGATAACACGGATACCAATCAGCAACGCAACGCTAACCTTTATGGTGATAACACCAGCTAGAATGGCCACGTGGCAGTTAGTGCCCGGATGTACTAGAAATTTAAGATTGCTTTTCTGATTATCATTTTTAGCACAGAATTAGATTAGTCCGTGGTTTTAGTGACGTCATATATGCTTTCTTGTTTGAGTACTGACTGTGTGCTGATGACACACACACGTGTTCCCCACTACTGACATACACTCCTCCTCTAAATTGTCTCTTACCATATGTATATTCTCTAAAAATAATATGATATTTTGTTAATTACACATTTTGATATGTCGAGCATGTTTATTAGAGTAAAACCGGAAATGCCATTTAAATAAAGGAATACATCTATTTCACGAAATTAGGGACAGTATTCATGAAACCGTTCGCATGCTTGAACATGTATCTATGCTTAAAGTTTCTTTCTTGCAACTCACTGAAATCATGTATAACGATAGAAAAAGTAAAGAGTAAACATTGAAAACAGTATTCGATCTTAGGCCTCCCCAAAATTCTTTCACGTCCTTGACAAAAAGTGGTGTTTTTATGGATTTATCACCGAACAAAGAAATAAAGCAGGAACAGGAGACCTAAGCATGAAATACGGGCCCAGGTCTTCATGAAGAAGTTTGTTTGAAATATGATCGATCGCGAGGATAAATATTCGCAAATATAATTAACCAGTATAATCCTGGAGATGACACAGTGCCTTATTCATGTAATGAATAATCCCTGGTGTTGTCAACATGATTTGTGACATTCAGTCTTCAGAAACACGTGGTTTGTCATACGTGCTCGTTACTGCTCCCTACGGACCAACAATTGTCAGGCGTCCACAACACGAATTGCAATAAAATTATATAAAAATCGCCACCATTGTAAAGAATATCAACGTTATATGTTTTACCTGACTGGGATAATACAATGACACATCCGAGGTCACACACTCCGTGTATGACTTACTGGTGTCTAGACCGGGAAGTCGTACCTCTGGTCTACTAGGAAACATCAAAGACAGACTCTCGGCAATTTATCTTCCCATAGGAAATTAACTCGTATACGGTCGTCAATATAGAGAGACAAGAACGTTAAAGAAATAAAATGGTCAGGTTGGACGACAGGATAAGCTGCTGATTTCGCAAAATCGCCTTGAAACATGCGAATTTTATTGGCAGCGATCGTAGACTGTTCGACACGTAGACGGTACAATTGGCGTTGGTGAAAACGCCTACCGACACATTAAGTTCGATTTTTCATCAATATTCATAATACTGTTTTTCCCGACCGATTGTTATACTTTTCTCCTGATATTGTTTTAAACTCGTTGGCTTATTTCTGTCCAAAACATAAAATTGAATGTCTTGAAATAAATTAATCATAGTCGTAGACTAATGGTATGACGTCGACAACGTTAACGGTGTTTGAACTAATCGGGAACCGTCGGCACTTTCCGTAAACGAGGATTGTTTGTCTGGTTAAAATATTATCTATTACGGAAAGTGACGACGGTTCCCGATTAAGTTCGACCATCAAGAACACTATCATGTGACGCATATGAACTCATGAACTCATTTGCGATTACAATTGTATCTACCAGAGATTTCCGAATTGTAGAGATTAAAACATGACCATCGTAAACAGTCTACAATCCCAATACGATATGTATACGCCGAACTCTAGACGCACGCTAGAAACAATTGAGCTACCTGGTCGTAGATGATCGACCTAGTCTAGTTCCGCTTCATTCCTCCCTCCTTTTTCTAAGTCAAACCCAAGTTCGATTTTCCCCCTGTCAAGCATACACCCAATGCTTGAAACACGGGTTGTTCACGGCATCACTGTAACAGGGGATGGGAAAATGCACAGCCAGACCGGGATTCGAACCCGGGACCCCACCGAACTGACGACGATTGACCCAGTTCACTAGATACCATTATACATTAGTATTTTGCCTAGGAACATGTAAGTATACGGGGACCACATACCCCTCTGTGTTCTAACCTTGTCTGTTGAACAAGAAATAAACCACAGGAAACTTTGATGTACTTCAGTAATCTTATACCCGTGTTTCTGATCATAATGGTGAGATAAACACGAATAAGGCCTCTAAAATACCCGAGCTGTACTGTGGTAATGTTCATACCTGGACATAAAGTTCCATTTTCGTCATCAGTCGTGTTTTTAGTATTCCACCGCGTCCACGAAGTTGTCGGTGCGGACGACAAGATAAAATCAAAGGAGGTTATGGTCGTATCTCAAGAGCGAAAAAAACACCCGTAAGTACGAAAGCGACGTGGCTCTGCTCAACACACGGATAGATTCAACTACATTGACACAGCGTCTGAATGTGATAGTGTGATACATGGATCGAACAACGTTAGTCGTCTTTGTGCGCAAAGGCGAACCTGACCAACCAGCTGGAACGGATAGGTGGTAAAGGCGTTCGTAAAATATTGAAATATTCTTATTCATTTTTATAACTTGTGAGCCTTGTTGCTTCGCTGTCACTATTACGGTCATCACTTTGAGGACGTGACATTACTAGTATTTGACATGATTTACATGGCGGTTGTCGTCGATGAAGCAGAAGACGTTTATCCTTCCGGAACGCGTGGTCCTATAACCCTTGGACCTTTTCAAGAGTTTCCATGTAAATCTGTTCTTTGTTTATTTTTTTCCGTAGTTTCATCGATTTTTTCAACGAATAACGGTTTTGTTGACACGTCGGTATTCTCTTTAAACAAACAATACATGTATTACGTGTGAAATCAATATCAGATTTACTTCGCTTTGTACACAATATGACAGCGGAAAACATTTCTTGTGCATAGAAAATTTTAAAATGGCGTCAATATCATCTGATGACGATATCCATAATTTTATCTCTTGAAAGTGGAGATAAGCTGTGCTACTTACCGTAGTCGGGGCCCTTTGAATGAAATTGATCTGTACCGATCATACACAGGCATTTGTTGTTGTTTTTGTTTGTCTCGTATCTTTAGAGATGTGAATATCATTTAAGTTTTGCTTTGTCATTTTTATTTTTGTTTTGAATCCTGATACCACAACATCGCAATATTGCATAACATTAAAATGGCAAATATCATCAAACACGTCCTCCAAAAAAGTATGGGATATGATTCGGAAAATAAGTGGGAAAAAGAAAAAGTCAACAACCTCCCACCTCATTAATAAAAACAAACAAAAATCGTCTAGGTCTGATGTTGCTGATATATTTGCAAAAAACATAGCTAAAAACTCATCCCCTTTAAACCACTCCTAAAAATTCCAGTCTTTAAAGAAAAAAAGAGAAAAGAAACGGCTCAATTTCAAATCATCAAAGGAAGAAAGTTATAATGAACCATTTACCCTACCAGAACTTCGCTTCGAAAATCACAGGACTCTGCTTCAGGTCCTGATGATATTCCATATCAATTTATCAAGCACTTACCGGACTCGTCACTAACATGCCTTCTTTACATATTCAACCAAGTTTATGCTTCCGGAAAGATTCCCGATTCGTGGAAGAACTCGACAATTATACCTATCCCAAAACCGGGAAAGGCTGATACTGACCCAAACAACTATCGTCCTATTTCTCTGACTAGTTGTGCATGTAAAACGATATAATATCCCCTCTTCAAAGTGGTTTTAAAAACAGAAGAGGGACAAATGACCATCTCATCAGATTAGCGACATTCATTCGAGAGGCTTTCGCCAAGAAGGTCTTTAGAAGGCCTATGATACTACATGGCAGTATGGCATCATGAAAGATCTTCACGACCTTAGCGTACGTGGAATCCTTCCCAATTTTATATCTAATTACCTATCAGATAGACACTTCAAAGTCCGTGTTAACAGGAAATGGGAGTTCCACAGGGTGGAATCCTATCAGTCACCCTGTTTGGTCTTAAAATCAATGATATAGTCAAATCAACAGAAGGGTCGTTAATTGCGGATGACTTCTGTTACAGATCTAAGAACATGCACACGATAGAACGACAACTTCAACAGAGTTTAAACAAACTACAAAATTGGGCAGACGAAAACGGCTTCAAATTCTCTAAATCTAAAACTGTGTGCATGCATTTCTGTCAAAAACGAAAAGCACACAATGACCCAAATCTAACACTCGTTGGCACTAGAATTCCTGTTGTTGAACAGCCTAAATTTCTCGGCCTCATTTTTGATTCGAAACTCTCTTTCATACCACATATAAAGTATCTGAAGGATAAGTGTTCCAAGGCGTTAAACATTATTCGTGTCGTTTCTCATACTGATTGGGGGAGCGGACCGTGAACTGCTTTTGTGCCTATACAAATCACTTATTCGAACAAAACTGGATTATGGTCCTATGGTATACGGGTCGGCGCGCAGTTCATACCTGCAGATGCTAGACCCAATCCATAACCAAGGGCTACGTCTAGCCCTTGGAGCTTTTCGAACAACACCTGTAAAAAGCATGTACGAGGAAGCAAATGAACCATCCCTTTATGACAGAAGAAAAACACTTGCATTACAGTTTGCAGCTCAATTAAAATCAAACCCTAAACATCCTGCTTTCGACCAAGTATTCAACCCAAAATACCAAAACATATTTACACAAAACCAAACACTTCTGCCAACATTTGGTATCCGAATTTCAATTTTCCTGCACGAACTCAACATAAAGTTGACGGATATAGCTGAATTTAACATATCTGATGTTCCCCCGTGGTCCATTCAAACACCTGATTTTAACTTTACATTACACGAGCGAGGGAAATCAAGTGTTATGCCCGAAGTACACAAATCCTCCTTTCGGGAATGCATTTCTAATTACCCTTCTCATACACAACTTTACACCGATGGTTCCAAAGAAGGTGAGAAAGTGGGAGCAGCCTGCTGTACTGCTAATTCTTTCACTTCAGTTCGACTACCAGACGGCGCCTCCATCTTTTCTGCCGAAGCATGCGCCATTGGATTGGCCCTCGACCATATCGATGAATACCGCATTAAAAAGGCAATCATATGTTCAGACTCTATATCTGTCCTACAGCGTTTACAGATCCTAAAAACACGCTCATACAAAACCTTGCTCTTCGAATATCTCGTATCTTAAATAAGTCAAAAATAACTTTACTATGTATTCCGAGCCATGTCGGAATTAAGGACAGCGAATGTGTTGACAGGGAAGCAAAAAATGCATTAAATCTCCAACAAACAAATACCAAACTACCATACACATATTTGAAACCTACTATTCGAACAGCCATTCAAAATGAATGGCAGCAACGCTGGTCTCGAGAGACCACCAACAAACTATTTTTTTAAGTTGTCCTCGCTCGGCTCCGTACTGGGCACACATATCCTACTCATTCGTAACTTTTAAAACGAGAAGATCTACCTCCATGCCACGCATTTGACACTCCATTTACAGTGGAACATTTTTAATAGAATGTTCCGATTTTAAACACATTCGTGATAACTACTTTCGAGTCCCGGATATGAAAACTCTTTTCAGTTCCGTGGACTCGAAGGCATTATTTAACTATTTGAAAGATTTATTTGTATTTTATTATTTTAACCCCTTTTTTATTTTTAATTATCTACACATACAATGCGAATCCTTTTTTAAATGAACGATTTTATCTGATTTTATCTACTAACATGTTTAAAAAAAAAAAAAATCACCATGGCCCTAAATGACCACAGCCGTCGATGGCCCGTTAAACATAAACAAACAA
Source organism: Mizuhopecten yessoensis (assembly GCF_002113885.1). Classification (NCBI taxonomy): domain Eukaryota; kingdom Metazoa; phylum Mollusca; class Bivalvia; order Pectinida; family Pectinidae; genus Mizuhopecten; species Mizuhopecten yessoensis. The sequence goes on from NW_018408044.1 coordinate 201,780, forward strand.
ACAAACAAACCGTTGTATAAGTGATACCGTGAAAATGTTCAGTGTCCACACCAAAACGTTTTATAATGTCCATGTCATTCATAGTATGAACAATTCAATCTACATTTAGAAGGACGTTTCCCTATGTTCTTTTTGAGTTTCAAAATCGTCCAGTATAGGGACTTGAACTATCTCCTTTATTACAATTCCATTTCTCTCCGCTTGGTTGCGTCCTTTGAATACAGGTTGTATTTATGCAAAGCGAAGATTCCCAGTAGAAAAACCGCAACATGCAATTCACAAATAGCAGCACTTCGGCCAACTCCGTCAAACACAGAACCATGCTTTGACGGAGTTGGACGAGATTGTGAGATTAGTTACACCTCATCATGTGAGAGTTCATACCGAGAAGCTGACGTTCATTTCTGTTTATAAAATATCGATTAGCACTGATGAGTGTGTTAATTTCCCAGAGACTGACGCCTTAAGTGGAAGAAAGCTGATGAATAAATGTGGATATGAGGCGGGGTTGCATAGGAGGGCCGCCATCTTGGATCTGGTTGCTAAGGCGAGCAACCATCTTGGATCCAAGATGGCGACCCCCATAGCAGTCCCACTGAACCTACGGCTCATATCTACGTCATTTCATCATGTGTGTTTTGATCGTGACGTCACCATTTTGAGGTACTGACAGAGTTATCGACCATGTATATGTATTAAATACTTCACTTCTGTGTTTTAGGTATGCACGGTAATAGGACTACACTAGACCACTGGACCCTATGAGAAAAATGAAGAAGAATGAAACAGAATGTATTTCGTTGTACACATACTCAATAAATATTTGTAGACACTCTCTCTCGGTTCTTCTGGGTTTTTTTTCCTGTCGTTACTCTGAGTTCTGTAGACTGTTTGCAGACGTCATCATTTTGAGGTACTGACAGAGTTATCGACCCTGTATATGTATTAAATATTTTCCTTCTGTGTTTTAGGTATGCACGGTAATAGGACTACACTAGGTCGCTGGGCCCTATGAGAAAGAAGAAGAAGAATGAAACAGAATGCATTTCACTGTACATATACTCAATAAATATTAGTAGACAATCTCTATCAGTTCTTCTGGTTTTTCCTGCTGCTGCTTTACATTCTGTAGACTGTTTGCAATCATGTCTCCGTGAAAATGAGGGACTCTGTTTCTCACAATAATGCGTTATTTACAATATAAATAAAATTCACGGCATATTTACGGTGTTTTCGAGTGTGGTATTAAATCGAGATGAACTTTCTTTTCGTGTAGGAAGTGAGTGTGTCGGTGCTGTAGCAGAAAGTGCAAGTCGATATGCGGTTTTTTTCTTCTAGATGTTTTGGGTTTCAATGTGGCTGATACTTTTACTTCCTTAAATCTGATTGGTCGAATTCTGATTGAGGGCGCATGGTCGCGGGTTCGATGCGCGCCGTTGTCATTTTTATTTTATTTTTTATTTTATTTTTTATTTTATTTTTTGTATAGAATCCTTCTTGATTTTTTCTAAGAAGTTTGAAACTAAGGTTATTTTAATAATAGATAGATAAATCGATCAATGTGAAAGAACGTATTTCGAGACTAAATTAAAACAAGTACGAAATATTTTTTTTGATGTAAAAATATGCAGATACTGCTGATTCTGTATTGTATGTTGTCCACTATTTGTACACACTTGTCCCCTATTTGTCCCCTATTTGTCCCCTATTTGTACACACTTGTCCACTATTTGTCCTTTTTTGTCCCTAGTTGTCCCCTAGTTGTCCTCTATTTGTCCCTATTTGTCCCCTATTTGTCCCTAGTTGTCCCTATTTGTCCCCTATTTGTCAACTATTTGTCCACTATTTGTCCACTATTTGTCCCTATTTGTCCCTATTTGTCCCCTATTTGTCCCTAGTTGTCCCTATTTGTCCCCTATTTGTCAACTATTTGTCCACTATTTGTCCACTATTTGTCCCTATTTGTCCCTATTTGTCCCTAATTGTCCCTATTTGTCCCCGATGTGTCCCTAGTTGTCCTCTATTTGTCCCCTATTTGTCCCCTATTGTCCCCTATTGGCCCCTATTTGTCCCTAGTTGTCCCTAGTTGTCCCTAGTTGTCACCTAGTTGTCCCTATTTGTCCCCTATTTGTCCACTATTTGTCCACTATTAGACCCTAGTTGTCCCCTAGTTGTCACTATTTGTCCTTATTTGTCCTCGTTCGTCATAAGTCTCAAAGTTTGACAGTATTTTGCTAATCGAGCTAAGGCATTCAACAAAGCAATCAAGATGTGGCTACGGGTCCCCCGGGTTTTTTCCCCGTATTATCCGATCATAGTCGGGGGTATCATCAGTGCCCAACTGACTCATTGTTGCCCGCTTTAATTTTTTTTAATTGTTTTGTTTTTTATATTTTTTTGTTTTGTTTTTTGTTTTCTTTTGTTTTTGTTTTTTTCTTCTTTTTATTTGATACATTGATTGATTATCATTTACATAAGCAACCCCCCAGCCATCCCATGGATTTGTTGGCAAACGAAGACATCACGAAACGAGCGTTCTTACGAAGTCGTCTACGAAATACGTGTTGGCATGAAAGTCTTTTTTTAATAAGGACGTTATGTCGGACATCGTTTTTCCTTTACATCTCTGAACTATGTAGAAAATGCAATGTTGCCCGCACACTAACGAGTGGAGGTGTTGTACTCTAACGTCGTTGTACGTCCAACTTCGACACTGTCTGTCCATGAAATTAGTGAATACTTTGTTCGTCGGCGGAAATCCGAAGGGATCGTAATATTCTCCGTGGCCTTCACCGTCTATGTGCACCGCAATCCAGTGTTCACCCTCAAGTGTATCGGGATCTGTGTTACACACGAGTGCACACGGCACGTTTAATCGTCTCGGTAATCTGTTTCTGGCGTACACGCCTTTGAAATGAGGACAGTTTTTGTTCAAGATGGAATCTATTTGAATGGTATTCATCATGCGCTGTAATCGAATAAAATCTGTCTGTTACGGTCGATTTCTATGATGTTGTCAAACTCTGCATACACTATGACGTTGATCGTCGCTGTTAAAATCTCGTTGAAATGAAGGTGTAGACTCATGTTTCCGCTTTTTATGAGATGAAATGTGCCCATCTCCGACAGATCGGGCGTGAGGTCGAATCCGAACAGGGTGTATCCTTTCCCGAATTCCTCTCGAGACACGTTGTTTCCCTCGTCGTGGTAAATTTTACCCGTGCTCGTATAGAGATTCATGTAGCTGCGCACGTACTGACCGTTCGTGAAGTCCGGTTGTAATGGCTTGGCTGGAATTTGTTTCCCGTCCACATTAAGACACACGTAATCGACCTTGTGGTGTTTGAAATTGAAAGGATTTTTGGTGGCGGTACCGTTAAAAGCGTCCGTGTCGACCATGCCCAGGACGATCCTCTTGGGCATCTGTCCTATGAACAGGTTGTCCTTGGTAAAGTCCATGTTACCTCGAGGCACGGACGTCACTTTCATTTCTATTCTCCGTATCGGATACTTGGCGGGAGTTTTTTCCATGGCTCTCGCGTGAGCAAGGCGAACGGACGGATTCAAACGCACTTTCCTTGCGTACAGACAGATATCTTGCACTACTGCTTTAAACGTGTCGCCCTCTGCATTGAGACAGAACACGTCCTTACTGCGTGACATGTTTATTTCCACGTCGACGTTGTTGACTAAGTAGCGTTCCTGTGCAAACACGTCCGCATGGATTTTCCCCATCAAATCGACGGTGCGACTTCTTGCCGTCATCGCTTTCCTCGCGACGTATCCCAAGTTTTCGTCGCCCTGAGTGTCCATTTGACCTGCGGTATCTTTGTACCACATGGAGCCTGTCAGTTGAGAGTCTTTAGCTGCGGGCCCGTAACTTAACAGGGTTTCGATGTACGCTCTGTACGGATAGGCATTGTCGGGCGGAGACACGAGCCTTTCGTTTAGACTGACGCTCACGTTATTGAACAGCGAATGTAAGAATAAATTAGTCGGAGCTACGTTCGAATCAGCCGCTAGGGCGGCACCGTCGTCTTTCTTTACCAACTTTACTTTCACGAATAGGTTTGTGTTCCCCAAGTCTAGGTAATCTTCTCCGGATCCAGATATCTTAAACGTGTACGGACCTCCGTCGTTGACCGACGTCACCGTACCGATCTGTTGCCAGTAGCCGTCTTCGACACTCGTCTGGGTGGGAGGTACGTCAAAAAGATCCAATTCGGATTTCGCGCACTCGCACGAATTCGGATGAACTAACGACATGACTTATGTATTGCGAAGTTTAATAGCGGTCGAACGGAAAATCGATACATTTCGTTTATATTTATACACTTTTCTGCCCCTAATCATCTAAATAGTCTACTCTTCTCTTTTTGTTACGTTTCGATTTTCGACGTCGTCCCGGCGGACCTTCTCTAACGTTGTCTAACGCGCGGTTTCTCAATTCACTTCCGGCGTTGCGAGCCCTAGACAACGCTGCAGTTTTGATATTCTTGCCGTCTATGACGTCGCCTGCTATTTCCATACCCGTTTTCAAAGCCTGTGTTCCTAATGCCTTCGCACCTCTTTTTAACAACGGGGCTGCAGCCTTAAACAAACCGCTGAATATCGAACCAAGACCGTGACCTCTCTGCGTTCGACTTCCGGCGAAAACGTTGTTTCCGCTTCCGGCTTGATCGAGATAATACCGATCGAACACGTAGGGATCGCTTCTGTGTGGAGGGTGCCTCATCTTGAAAGTTTTTGAAATGTTGATTACTGTCGTTTCGAATCGTATATATATAGCATTTTTAGGGAAAGTCTAAGGGTCTTCTTTTGAAATGTAACGTCATCACTACTTTGCCGGTCTCGAACTGTACGGGTGCGCCCGTGTCGTCTCTCAGCGTGAGTTCCACTTCTTGAAATTGACGCTGTTGTAAAGGTACGTAGTGTACGGGATCGAATACTTTACACACCGTGTCGCCAGGTTTGCCTTCTATCGGAACGATGCGTAGTAGTGGAGCTCTCGTATCTCCGACCATTCTCGATTCGACGAGAGGACAGTAAGCGTACAGAGAATAAAATCCTCTTCGAACGTCACTATTGAATTCCGCCGTGTGTGTTCCGTCCGCGAATTCTTGTTTTCTAAAACCGAGCATTTCGCTTAAAGCCCGAGTGAGGTATACGTGCACGCCTTTGGTAATGTGAAGCCTAACTTTGTGATCGTGTTCGTGGACGTGAAAGCTAAACCGATCGCCGTGAGAAATCATTCTCTTAGCTTTATCCACGTACTTCAGCACTCTTTTCGTAGATGAATAATATCCTTCCGGTATGTCTATCGTCAATCCGGGACTTGCCTCGTTACCTGCTCCCAGTGATAACTTCAGCTGAGCTTCGCCGCTTTTCACGTTATACCACAGATGTGGATAGTGTATCTCGGCTAATCCCACCTCCCAATTTCCTTTTAGATCTAAGGGTTGTGACAACCGCGTCGTATAAGTGGTTAAAGTATTTCCCGGATAGTAATCCATGCTACTGTTACTTGGTAGCGTCAGATAAAACATCTCTATGACTGCGTTTGACGGACGGATTTGGAAGTACGTAACCTAGACTGCTGCTCAGTAGAGTGATCCACAACTCCGTGTGTCCGTTTGAAAACGATAAGTTGAGTATACAACTTACGACTACCGTGAACACTACGAAGACTTGAACGAAAAACAATATCTCTCCTTTTGGTATTCTCTTGCCAAATACGGACCACCTAGCGTCGCTGCCTGATTCCGACATTTCTTGTTAGTAACCACGAAAGCGAGTTCCCTTTTATAGATGTTTTGGTGACTCGCTTGACTAATAAGGCGACCACCTTCGTTGTTTTCGCACTGTAGACGGAGTGTGGAACGAGGAGATAAAACCGCTGTCGTCTTCGTCTTCGTCTTCGCTCCACGTTTCGGGTATGTTACGTAACTCGGGCGTGCGCTCGGGAGTTCTAGTGCGGCTCCTAGTCGGCGTGGCGGACGACAGTCTTTGCATTCTTGAGGTGTATGTCTTATTGCTTATCCAACTTTGGGGTGCATTCGAGCGTTTGAGTGCACCCATGAATTCGTCGAGACCCTTGGGAGCCACGTGTTTGAGTGAGGTCGGACGTGCGGCATTACCGACTAAATCCACCAGATTCGATCCAGGAATCACGGAGCTTCCTTTGTATCCGAATTCGCCGCGGTCGTTCCATTGAATGACGTCTTTCAATCTTCCCAACAACAGTTTAGTTTTAGAATGAGCTCCGCGCGGAATGCTTTCTAAAATGGCATTTTCTATGTGGTCGACTTCGTTTGCGGATTCTACCCGAGGCTCGGGGGCCTCGGTAGGCGCCAGGGCCTTCGTAGTACTGTCTCTATCTAAGAATTCTCTATAGCGATCGACGTATTTCCTAAGTTGCTGATCGTATAACGTCGCTTTCTGGCTGTCCGCCATGTCCAGCCTATCTAACGTCCTATTCATTTCTCCGTCCAGGGCGTTCAGCGACATCACGGACGTCGAGACGGGCGGTTTGGGTCTAGAGCGCACGTCGCGTCCAGACATGACCACGTGACGGATTCTCATTGAAATATCGAAGCCACTTTAGAAATGAGTCCCGGTAAGAACGTAGCCGCCAACGGGGCTAAAAGAGCCGTGAGAAATCCACCCTTTTGAATGATTTTCTTCTTTTTACTTATAGCTAGTTTTTTTCTTAAGATCTTTCTGAGTTCCGATTTATGTCGTTTAAGAGCCGAACGTTGTTTCCTCGTACAGTGTACGTTTCCTAGCAGGATGTTTTTTGAGCATTCACAGATGCAATTAATTAAATTTCTGTCCGCTTTTTCTACGACCGCTTTTCTGACGGTAGGTTTAGCGCGACACAAAAACTCCAATTCTCTAGCGTGTTTTTCTATGTTTGACGTAGCATACGTCATCCTAACATGAAAAATATTCCGATGATTTCTGAGAACTGACCGAAACTAGTATATTTATACCTTTTTCGGTTCTTTTTCAAACGTTTAAACGGAATACACCTTTTGATATTCTCCCGGGAAAACAAACGAACGTAATCGAACTTCTTCCGACGTGTCTTGTTTCAAGTCGACGAGTAGATAACCGTGAGGTTTAGACGTTGCTGCTGAATATGCTTCGTATAATAGCGTACCTCCTCCTGGAAACATTTGCTGAGACAGACGTCTTATCTGCGACGAATCTCTGGGGTTTTTCATCAGTACGATGTAATGGGCATTGAGACTGATGTTTCTGTGATATTTCGTCTGGTGAAATAGATTCTGTACCACGTACATGACGCTTATGTTACCGTGATGACTTTTCTTGGTAAACAGCGAAGCTACGGAATCGTCGGCTTCCATCATCAGATCGTCGATGATGACTAGGTGTTTGAGAGTCGGATCGAAACTCTTCAAGTCCGGTAGACCTTGTTCGAACTTGACGCCGTCTACGAACCCGTACGACGTCTGGTATTCTCCGTAACACCAGACGACGTTGTCCGGTTTAGGAGTCACCATGCGATCGACGTTTGCCAGGAAGCGTTTCACGAACTCCGTTTTTCCACTTCCAGTAGGACCCGCGATGATGCACGTGAACGGATGTTTCCAGGGAAAGAAATGGGCCTCGCATGCGGGCGGTAAGAAATGCAGTGGCGTAGACGTCAATTCGTACGGTAGATTATAGTCGTACGAAACGACTGAGGTATTTCCGCTAAATTGAGCGGGCGAACGCCATACCTCGAGTCTAGGATTACGTAGAGAAGAGTGTTTTCTCGCCACGTGTTTCCACAGAGAATTTTTCAATGCGTACGATTTGGAACATGCCGGACACGTGTGAGGCATGACGACGGAATGATTTTTTTTTCGCTTTCAAACTAACGACTTCAATATATACTATTTCATGTCCCTCTCGGGAATCCAAGAATCGAATTTCTTAGGCCATCCCAACCATCTCACGAGGACTTGGGTTTGCCCTTTTACCTTCTTCTTTTTCATTATCTGTTCGATTTTCCACTTTGTGTCTCTGTCTCGGTGTACTTTCTGTAGTTCGTATTCGTTAAACGATCCCTGTATCGGTTCGCCGTCGAAGTCTTCCACTTTATACACGGGAATGTCTCCTCGATAATATCTGTGAGTCACTACAAATATTTCCTCCGTCCATTTCTGCTGCCATCCTCGTCGAAACTGACGTGTTTTATAACTCAATCTCACTTGATCGCCCTTTTTAAATTTATATTTCCTTTTCGTGCGAGGTCCTTTCTTACCGTTTACGTGCTGGTCTTTTCTACGTAGGACCTCGTAAGGATTGTTTTTGGTTACTTCTTTAGGCGATAATCCGTACAGGGCCGAATGAACCCTACCGTTATAACTACGAACGATATCGGCCAACACGTCGGTAAATTTAAACGTCTGATTGGAATGAAAGTATCTGTACAAAATATTTTTAAACTTCCCTATAAACGATTCGGCAAATGCAGCTTTATGAGCGCTGTGACTTAAGACATGCGTAATGCCTACATATTTACAATACTGTTGAAATAACTTATTCGCAAACTCTTTTCCGTGATCCGTTCTTATGATGTTTGGTTTTCGTTCGCCGAAAATAGTTTTAAAAGCTTCTAACACCGTACTGGCCTTCTTGTTTTTCAGGGGTAGAACCCAAGCGTACCGCGAAAAATGATCTATGACAACGAGCAAGAACCACGTGCCTTCGTTGTGTTCTTTAATGTCAGATACGTCTGCCAAATCTGCGTCCCACATGTAGTCCACACCCACTAAAGGTGTTTCGGCTGACGGCGTCTTGTGTCGAACCTGTCTTCGGACACTGTAGGGGTCTTGATTCTGCAACCAGTCGGTTATCTTTTGAAGACTGATCTTGAATTTTCCTTCTTTTCGGACGAACGCGTACACACTCGAAGGGCCCGAAAAACCGGCAACGTGTTTAGGATCGTACCATATCTTTGTCAGATAATCTTTTTGCTGTTTTGACGACATTTTCTCTCCCTCTCGTACGGCTAGTGTATGGAGAGTTTGACAACGCCATAGAAATATTATTGACTGCAGACTTCAGGTATTTATAGAGTGTATTGCTCCCCTTCGAGTTTTGTGGCTAAAAATGAACCAATCGATCATAAGTCTTGTTATAAAAAATAATCAATCATAACACTTGTTTTAAAATAGCCAATCAAAAGCCTCGTTACAAAACGAACATTCCGATTATAGTATGAAGGAATGAAATAAAAAATAAAAGTGACGACGACGTGCATCCCCTTCCACTAGGGTCTAATAGTGGACAAATAGTGGACAAATAGTTGACAAATTGGGGACAAATAGGGACAACTAGGGACAAATAGGGGACAAATAGGGACAAATAGAGGACAACTAGGGGACAACTAGGGACAAAAAAGGACAAATAGTGGACAAGTGTGTACAAATAGGGGACAAATAGGGGACAAGTGTGTACAAATAGTGGACAACATACAATACAGAATCAGCAGTATCTGCATATTTTTACATCAAAAAAAAAATTTCGTACTTGTTTTAATTTAGTCTCGAAATACGTTCTTTCACATTGATCGATTTATCTATCTATTATTAAAATAACCTTAGTTTCAAACTTCTTAGAAAAAATCAAGAAGGATTCTATACAAAAAATAAAATAAAAAATAAAATAAAAAATAAAATAAAAATGACAACGGCGCGCATCGAACCCGCGACCATGCGCCCTCAATCAGAATTCGACCAATCAGATTTAAGGAAGTAAAAGTATCAGCCACATTGAAACACAAAACATCTAGAAGAAAAAAACCGCATATCGACTTGCACTTTCTGCTACAGCACCGACACACTCACTTCCTACACGAAAAGAAAGTTCATCTCGATTTAATACCACACTCGAAAACACCGTAAATATGCCGTGAATTTTATTTATATTGTAAATAACGCATTATTGTGAGAAACAGAGTCCCTCATTTTCACGGAGACATGATTGCAAACAGTCTACAGAATGTAAAGCAGCAGCAGGAAAAACCAGAAGAACTGATAGAGATTGTCTACTAATATTTATTGAGTATATGTACAGTGAAATGCATTCTGTTTCATTCTTCATCTTCTTTCTCATAGGGCCCAGCGACCTAGTGTAGTCCTATTACCGTGCATACCTAAAACACAGAAGGAAAATATTTAATACATATACAGGGTCGATAACTCTGTCAGTACCTCAAAATGATGACGTCTGCAAACAGTCTACAGAACTCAGAGTAACGGCAGGAAAAAAAACCCAGAAGAACCGAGAGAGAGTGTCTACTAATATTTATTGAGTATGTGTACAACGAAATACATTCTGTTTCATTCTTCTTCATTTTTCTCATAGGGTCCAGTGGTCTAGTGTAGTCCTATTACCGTGCATACCTAAAACACAGAAGGGAAGTATTTAATACATATACATGGTCGATAACTCTGTCAGTACCTCAAAATGGTGACGTCACGATCAAAACACACATGATGAAATGACGTAGATATGAGCCGTAGGTTCAGTGGGACTGCTATGGCGGTCGCCATCTTGGATCCACGATGGTTGCTCGCCTTAGCAACCAGATCCAAGATGGCGGCCCTCCTATGCAACCCCGCCTCATATCCACATCTATTCATCAGAAAGCAACTATAATTAGTGTAGTCTTTGGCCAGACACGCGATAATTTTTATTAACTAAATATGTCTTCTACGGCCTTAATAATGCATTAACTACGTTCAGAGTTTTCGTCCTGCAAGTCTGAAAAGGAATGCAGACAAGTCGAAAAACGTTATGTTTCCAGCAAGCTTGTATAAAATTATAGAACCCCGACCTGATTATTCTAACCCTACACAAAAAGTAGTTCAATATTCATTATATTTTCAACTGATTTTTAATTTAAACAATAAATTGTATTTAAATTTCACCTTTCTTCTTTACTTTTAACAACAGTCAGTATGTGCCAGCTATCTCTAACGTATGATTATGACGTCAATTGTAATAACGTCATGACTATTATTCCAGACTGACTGTCTCATAACTCACACTGACTTTGGTGAGTTTATATACCGTTAATGCGAAGCTAATGTAAAATTCACACAATTAGAACGTGCCTTTTTATATTCATCAACAAAAATCCTAAAACGTGTTTGATGGAGAAGCTATACGTTTGGTACGATACTCATAGTAACGCCAATACCTTTTACTGTCATTTTAAGTCTTAATAAAAATAACACCGCCCTGTTAAATTGTTCACGTGCGTTCCTTACAGGGTTGAAATAGTGCAGATTTTTACTTGAGCGATTCTCTGTAATTACCATCTAAAGTAGAACGTAAAACTAATCCCGGCATTATTCATTGTCAGGAAAATTCATCAAATAAAAATGATGATACAATTTATATTTTAATAGGCAATTAAAAAAGATGTTTGAGTGTGTGAAATTCGTATTAGGATGATTTCTTTCTTAAGGAATTGAATAAATCTACCTGACCCAATTTATAAAATATCCATTAACTCATTCACCCCTCATGACACAATTGAACTCCTCCAATTCAAAGGTTGGAATAGTTCATTATGAAATTTCAGGGGTGAATGAGTTAAGCTCACAATATTCTACTGACTACATTGTTACAGTGGTGCCAGAAGACAAATGGTAAAGTTTGTTCCACACCTCGCCTACGATACTCGTGAGAGCCACGCGGATTAATTCGACCTGCAAGTGGTTGTTTTCATACCCAAATAATACATATAAAAAAGTGGCCATCAATACCAATATCGGAAAAATTATCGTCAGTTATTAGAGTTCCGTTTCTCTCGGAATGGTTCTGTTACCTAGCTGAGTGTCATCTAAAAAGTCTTTGTTTTACTCGGACGATACAATTTATCGTCTGAAAAATATCTAGGACCTCATTGGAAAACAAATTGATATTAATGTTCAGGGTTGTATCGTCAATAATGATTAATTCTATCTTTTCTCATTTTGCCTTTATCTAATTGTCTTTTGATATATCTATAGGTAAATAAAAGCACCCATGATTCCAATTACCTTTTCGTTTCACAGTCTCCTCCAAATAACCATCAAACATGTTTAGAAAGCATACCAACGAGAACTATAACACGTACCTGACTGTTTTTGAAACCGTTCTGGTATTAGTTCAAATTTTGACGGAAATTCCCGAATCGATTCCGACTGACTTTTGTCGTCTGACGTAAATACACAACTTATTCTTGCAAAATGACTTTTGCGCCATTTGATGGAAGTTTGTTTAAAACGTATCACGAACCATAAGAAACCAAACAAGAAGAAAATATTATCATTGTTACTTGGAATGTTTGATCAGAATTTAAATGCCTACTCTTACAATTATGACGGTATGGAACATTATTGATGGCGCACTGCCATGCATCGTAAATATTCTTTGTATCCTCAGCCATGTAGAGTATATTTACAAGTATATATTGATAATTGTTAGAAGATATGAATAGCAATAACGACAAAGGATTAAGGATAAAAATACCACTGAATATGGTACTTTGCTGATGACCAGTACATCATCAATACATGTATAAGGAATATGCGTTTCAATCCTTAATGAACAAGGGCTTTTCTTGTGCTGACCTACATATATTATATATTATACAAATCTTGTTTTCGTCGTTATTATCCAGATGGCGCTGTTAGGACGGACAAGAGAAGATAACTCATCCTTATGTACGGATGGTTTGGGCTCAACTGATTAAAAATCAAACCTACGACCACTTACACGCAGACCCTTCGATTCCCTTACAGAGTCGGTTTCCCACTTAACCGTAACGACAACTGCGCTGAACATTTTAACATTTAACGACAATACCCGTGATCTAAAACAGTCAAGTGTACTAACAGATAAACGTATTTTGACCTGGACTATCATACACAGACAGGTGTGTTCTATCTTCGCCAGCCACCTGTAGACGAGGAAGCTATTGTTTATCTACCTTTAACACGGAATGTTTGTAATCTTGGACGGGTTAAAAGTGCTTTCTATGGCAGATCGACGATTTAGAGATGTTTCCTGTCAAACTGTTTCCGCGTAAAGAGGGCGCCAGATTAACTTTGAGGGTAAATTCCTCACAGAATACTGAAAATATGTAGAAGGGCCCTTTACAAATACCAGTTCTTCTTGTCAGATTATGAATATAATGCTTTGAATCAACAAATAATTTATGCTTTCATTTATAAAATGGTAAAAGCAACCACTTTTAACGAATGTGTCTAGTACAGACCAGGGGCTTGACACGTGCCTGTCGATGGGGATGTGACCAGGCGTGGGGGGACCATTCCTTCACTTTTGTACCAGAAATTGTCTCACATGTTGTGGCGGTGAAAAGTGCATGTACAATGGTACAATGGCGACAATTATGTGTCTGACACATCCTAGTTGTGACCGCTGGGATCTAATCTTTATCTCTCCTATCTTCACTTGTTTTTCTGTTTTTGAACTTTACACTTCGTAACGACTCCCTTGGCCCCACAGAACATTTGGTCATATTGCATGTCGTTCTCCCATGTGGGTAATGCAGGCGGTGAGTTCTGTCTCAATGCCGGGACATACCAAAGAGTTTAAAAATGTTAGTTGTTGCTTCCTGTCACACGAACAGCATTTATGGGTAAGCAACAACTGTTGTACGATATAACAGCATACAATATTATACAATTATGGACTTTTGTGCTGGTGAATATGATGTGATATGAACCTGAAAGAGTGATATTGACTGAGGCTAAGCCGAGGTCAATATCACTCTTTCAGGTTCATATCACATCATATTTACCAGCACAAAAGCCCATAACTGTTTTATTATATGCTTCAAAAATAAAACAAAACAAAACTAAAGGTTCTGATTTTTGTACGCGAGCCTCCGTGTAAAATTTAGTCAGGTTTGAATACAACAGTTCATCATTGTAGCTTTCGAAGGTATCGTCTAGATTCTTTTTCTTAAGATAAGCATGGAGGACATGCACTGCTTGTTCAATGGCCTTTTTTTAAGTTAACAGCATCTTTATCCTCGAATAGTTTTGGTAATTTTCTGATGTAACGGAGGAGAAACGTTCGCCAGCAGTCATCTTCTAATGTCGTCTGACAGATCGCGTTCCAGTCTAACTGCGCATGCGCTACGACAGGTTCCGGGGAATTTCCATACAGGCTATATTTAGAAATCGATATTCACCGGATAACCAGTCTACATGAGTTTTTGAGGACTGATCACGTGTATAGGATCCGACCAATATGTGATTGCGAGAAATGTTCATGCATATAATAATACCGCATGAAGCACTGCCTTGGGTGCCTTCGGCATGGTATATCAGTGAGGTAGCACTCTAAAGTCGGCATCAGATCTGTGTTATCGCAAGGAGGCAAAAACAACAACATACCCTGCCTCCATCATCCATCAGAGTTAATAAAGGCGCGTCCTTAGATGACCTTAGCTTTTAACGCTATAAATCAATCAATAGCAAGCCTTGCTGAGATATAACATAACAGGTATAACAACCTATCATGCCGAGGTTGAACTGAATCAGGACTTGAAAGAATTGTAAATATTGATACAACTAGAGCTGTCGCCAGGATTGCTAACTAATACTAGTACTCCCGCTTCCGCCATGTTATGTATATTTGAGAGTTATACTTCAACGTATTTAGCAGGATAAATAATATTTGTGTCAAAAAGGGTCGAAATCCCAAATTGAAATGCCGGTTCACAACTACATAAGATACCGATCATTCACACAAAGTTTCATTGAAATCCACCTATTCGTTAAGGAGGAGTTTTCTGGACAAGTTACTGCGGACGACAGACAGACATCCAGACAGGGTGATTCCAGTATACCCCCCCTAACTTCGTTGCGGGGGTATAACAACAAAAGTAAATATTGCAGTATTGAAAATATGAATGCATATTCAATTCCTTGATTTTATGAAATACTTTCATGCACAAACAAGATATTAAACTGAAGTAAAGAAAAAAAACCACAACAAAATATGCTTTTGTAGTAAAAAAAAGAAAGTGAACACATGCGTGTTTTTGTTTTCGTTCATGCCTGACGATAAACACGTTTTATCTGTAAGACGTGGGTTCTGCTTTCTTTTCTTGTATACTCAGGAATCAACATTTATATAAATACGCCCACAATAGAATCAATCCTTTTGATAACCCGACCATAACTACAAAGGAAAACATGCAGCTGTCTGCATACGGAGAATACCTATAAAACAACAACTATGTAGAAGGTCGAGGTGAATACACGCTCCGTCAGCAGTAGTTTGTTTAATTTTATGAAGAAGGGAACTTAGAGGGACACCGCCCAAAATAAAGTAAAGAAATGAGAAAATAAAATATATAAGTCCCAAACGTTACAAAGGGGGCTTGCTTCTGTTTCCTAGGGGGAAACAAAAAAAAC
>NW_018408044.1:217462-301849 GCF_002113885.1 Mizuhopecten yessoensis
TCTCTCTCTCTCTCTCTCTCTCTCTCTCTCTCTCTCTCTTTCTCTGCAGTGACTCCGCATTAGTCACCTCCAGTCCCGCAGGACTTTACATCCTTTCCCCGAAAACTGCAAGAGTTGTCAGAAGTAGTTCAGAATAAATACAAGCTCCGCCAATAGCAGTTTAGAACGAATACACGCTCAGTTAGCAGTAGCTTGTGACGAATACACGCTCCGTTAGCAGTAGCTTATGACGAATACACGCTCCGTAAGCAGTAGCTTGTGACGAACACACGCTCCGTTAGCAGTAGCTTGTGACGAATACATGCTCCGTTAGCATTCGTTCAGGGTGAATACATGTTAAATTGATTTTCATTTTATATAAAATATTCAATTTCGCCTTTTTCTCCTCTCTGATAGTCTTTCTAAACCCGTTTCAGGATATAATGAATCATTACTTGTATACGGAGGCAATCCTGCAACGTCTCAGGTCCAAAAGCAGTGAAACCATCCCATAATTCACAGACATATTCAAAAACTGGTAAAATGCTAGATTGATATATTTTTAAAAGTGAATCTTTTTTAACAATTATTAGAGTTTTCGTAAAACATGAATCTTTTTCATAACCGAACTATAAACTGCCTCAACATGACTCTCCCATTTTCCATTTGAATTAAACTTAACTCCTAAATGTCCATGTACGTCTGTAAACTGTACTTGTTTTACATCAAACAATATGATTACATCATTAGTTTCTGGTAAATACTCGCTCCATCGGCAGAAGTCTAAGACGATTAAGCCTCGTTTGGGTGAATACTCGCTCCGTCAGCAGATGCTCGGATTTGATACCTGCTCTATTAATAGACTGTTAGACGTACGACACACATGTAATTGCATCTATAAAGGTAAATGATACAGCATGCCAAGAATGAATTACACAGACCCCACAGCTGTCTCGTCCTTCTAGGACCTATAAAGGTAAATGATACAGTATGCCAATAATAAATTACACAGACCATACAGCTGTCTCGTCCTTCTAGGACCTATAAAGGTAAATGATACAGCATGCCAATAATGAATTACACAGACCATACAGCTGTCTCGTCCTTCTAGGACCTATAAAGGTAAATGATACAGTATGCCAATAATGAATTACACAGACCATACAGCTGTCTCGTCCTTCTAGGACCTATAAAGGTAAATGATACAGTATGCCAATAATGAATTACACAGACCATACAGCTGTCTCGTCCTTCTAGGACCTATAAAGGTAAATGATACAGTACGCCAATAATGAATTACACAGACCATACAGCTGTCTCGTCCTTCTAGGACCTATAAAGGTAAATGATACAGTACGCCAATAATGAATTACACAGACCATACAGCTGTCTCGTCCTTCTAGGACCTATAAAGGTAAATGATACAGTACGCCAATAATGAATTACACAGACCATACAGCTGTCTCGTCCTTCTAGGACCTATAAAGGTAAATGATACAGTACGCCAATAATGAATTACACAGACCATACAGCTGTCTCGTCCTTCTAGGACCTATAAAGGTAAATGATACAGTACGCCAATAATGAATTACACAGACCATACAGCTGTCTCGTCCTTCTAGGACCTATAAAGGTAAATGATACAGTACGCCAATAATGAATTACACAGACCATACAGCTGTCTCGTCCTTCTAGGACCTATAAAGGTAAATGATACAGTACGCCAATAATGAATTACACAGACCATACAGCTGTCTCGTCCTTCTAGGACCTATAAAGGTAAATGATACAGTACGCCAATAATGAATTACACAGACCATACAGCTGTCTCGTCCTTCTAGGACCTATAAAGGTAAATGATACAGTACGCCAATAATGAATTACACAGACCATACAGCTGTCTCGTCCTTCTAGGACCTATAAAGGTAAATGATACAGTACGCCAATAATGAATTACACAGACCATACAGCTGTCTCGTCCTTCTAGGACCTATAAAGGTAAATGATACAGTATGCCAATAATGAATTACACAGACCATACAGCTGTCTCGTCCTTCTAGGACCTATAAAGGTAAATGATACAGTACGCCAATAATAAATTACACAGACCATACAGCTGTCTCGTCCTTCTAGGAACTATAAAGGTAAATGATACAGTATGCCAATAATGAATTACATAGACCACACAGCTGTCTCGTCCTTCTAGGACCTATTAAGGTAAATGATACAGTATGCCAATAATAAATTACACAGACCACACAGCTGTCTCGTCCTTCTAGGACCTATAAAGGTAAATGTTACAGTACGCCAATAATGAATTACACAGACCATACAGCTGTCTCGTCCTTCTAAGACTTGGCACTGAAGTTTGGGAAGTGTGTCAAACCCATTAATTATACTAATTTAAAACACTAGAAAAACTGGTAAATTCAATAAAGGATAAGTAAAGTGTATAAATTATGAACCATACCACTACTCAAAAGAGAAAACTTTCGTCCGATGATGGAGGTTACGATAAAACCTTGGAGTCCAAGAAATCCACCAGGAGTCTACCACCTTGAATCAGTAGAAACGAGGGTAATCTGGCTTAGTGACGAAACAGGAATTCTCAACTATAGACCATCTAAGACAGGTTCTTTTTGTAACTGGGACCTTAACATAAATATCCGTAACTGCCCCTGTGGTTGCAAATGATGCGTTGCAGAGAATTTGCAATGCTATGATACTTTTACTTACTAAGCTAGAGCAATATCTGACAAAGAGAGGGACCGTTGGCATCACCTTGGCGTACACCCGTAAATGCGTCAATCCGCCAAAGGCCATGCTTGATGATCGACCAGAAAGTGATACATATTCTACACCTGCCCACCAATTCTCATACGAAGTTTCATAAATATCCGGTAAGTACATTGTAGTCTCTTGAGCTAAAGTCGTGTCTCCGTTTGGAGGAAGAAACGAATGAAGAAGAAAAGAAGGAAGCAAGAAAAAAAAGAAGAAAAGCAACAAAAGCAATAAGTCCCCCATTACGTTTCAGTGGGGAATACATAAGGCCTAGCGGACGATCTGAAAAATTTATGTTTTATTCTATATTTTTATGTTTAGCGGATGATTCATTCGACCACTCACTACAACAGTTTATTTGTATACATTATCAACTAGAAATGTACGTGATCGTGTCACCAAAAGCAAACTTTCAGGCTTTTCATTAATCTACTTCCATACATTTGTCATTTAATTGATCCACACAACAATTAATACAGCGTAGCCGAATCGACATCGATTTGTAGACAACTCGTACACATTTTACACCTTTGTGTGCATGAAGGTGACAGAGTACATACCGTACTAGCCATCGAAACGTCACATAGAAACACTTATTAGTTGTGTAACAAGAAAATTTTCATAATCTATACTTACCAACATGAAAAAGATGTTAAAAAATACTTACTGATATGTCTTCATTGATATCCAAAGGGAGATAATTTCTCGTGTCTGAAGCGGAATTGTTACATGCTTGAAATATTGTGTCCGGTGTTTAGAAACGACTAAATGTTTGCTTGTTGAAGACATATTTGTGTGAACGTTGTTCAATCGGTTTATAAATTGAATAAATTAATGAGATAATAAGTCAGTGGTAAGGCTATTTATATGTTTTCCTCGTATATGTTATTCTTCTGGTAACTTTTATTCAGTAAATAATTAAAGTGACTAGAAGTGCAAACAACCCTGGAGAAACAAACAGTTAATGTATTAAAGTGACATTCTGACTGGGATTAAAGTTAGGCTGTGTTCATTATGTATTCATTATAATTTCTTTTTAAACTTCTGATAATACATTTCCTATTTATATTAACTGATCATACAGATACCACGAGCTAAACTTGTGTCGTGTTGTCAATATCCATGTTCAATAACTATCCAATTACCAGTGTTATTCCTCCGTTATTTTTGTCAATTGAAGATAAATGTAGACTATTTTCATAAATATTTCAAACCAGATTTAGTAAATCACACTGATTTGCTCAAAAGAACCTCGTTTGGTGTCGAGAGAAAAATACTAAGTTGTATTTTATTTATAGCAAATCCCCTTACCTCTAATAAACTTCAACTTGAATTGTTCAAAATGTGAGTCGTTAACTTACCGGTTATCAACTCGAATTTTACCTGTTCGTTTCTCCATATGATCAGCGTGAAAACGAAGACATGCAGATTTTTTTTATGAAATGGGATATCTTTCAAAATTATTAGCTGGCGTGAACGTACACACGCTAACAATCCTTTAAGCAACTAGGTCACAAAACCAAACTTAACACCTGTCCGTGTATGCTGCGTTCATTTTACAAGCACATTTAATGTAGTTCAAACTTTTTTCAATATTTAATGCAGTGCATGCAAGCTTCGAGAGCAAAGCCTTTATTCATAAAACCGTTCTAGTGTTTGAGCAAAGATTCTGTGATCAACCAACTTTCCTGTAACTCACTTAAATCCTGAAACGATCAAACAGTCAAATGTAAGCATTGAAAACAATACTTCGCTTTAAAACTCTTCAATTGTGTTCTTAATCATAAACAAAATAACATTTTATTATTAATTTATAACCGGAAAAAGAAATAAGGCTTGATTACTAAATCAATACTTGAGCATGAGAACGGTTTCATGAATACGGACCCTGGTGTTGGCATTTTGATAATATGGTAAAAAGTATTTATCATAATTTGATTTGTTTGGTTGATTTTATTTGTAAAACAAACATCTAGTACTTGTGTAACTGAAGAGGAAATAACTCAAGTCCCTGTAAAATTGCCACTGCAGCATTGAAAAGGTGATGTATCACTGAAGTGTCTAAGACGAACCGGCCCCGCTATCTGTACTCACCGTCGACACAATGGTATTAAGGGGGCGTAACTGAGTTATCTTAAGCAGAACTATAGATATACGACTGCCCGATAAGTAAGTTTGAGCAACACCGACTGATTTAAATTATTCAGGGAACTTTCATGTAGATTTTATGAAGTCAAAGATGTACATCAATGAACATGATAACATATTAACAATCCAATGAGTAAAACGATGTTAGGATGGACACTGGTTTTATAATATGTCTGTTACATCCAGATTCCTATGGATATTGTCTTCGCAGTACATTCAGTACTTTGATTAGCATTCTACAGCCTAATCGTCGGGTCCCTTTGCTTTTGAGGTTTCCAAATATATTTAGTTGCTTCTTCACACGTCATGGACGATAAAGTTGGTTAAACTAGATACAGAACTTGGCGCATTTTTTACAATGAATATATCTTACAGGTTTAAGAAGTATTTGATATCAAAGTCAGCTCAAACTTCAACATTAAAAAGTGTTAAATGTCTTTGTAGTAACATCTCAGCTATATCATCCATATCGCCTGTTGAGTTATTGTCCCGAGACTTTGTTCTTGTTGGCACAATCATAGTTTATATTTCACTTTAATTAATTGGGAATTAGAAGAAATGCTTCGGGTTATTCAACCAGTGATATTTTTTCTTATTGTTTTATAACCCTATATACCTAGCCTTTCTATTTTCCCATTCTAATCGTTATGCGTATTCAATCTTTAATTATTTTTTAGTGCGTGTGAACATAATTGATAAAATTACTGATAGCAGATACATTTGATTTTTTTATCAAAACATATATTTCTTGAATGGCCCTAAATGACATAAACTATCGATGGGCCGTAAAACTGTATATATCATCTTTATTTCCTCCAAATTGGAGAGCATGATACAATGATAGTACATGAATAATACATTATTTACAAAATGACAACAATCGTGACATACAAGTGACATACAAGTTCACAAACGTATATACATATTATTAAATATCAGTGATATAATACTGGTTTATGTAGCCAGTAATATATATATATATATATATAATAATATTAATAATACCAGGGATGTGTACTCCCTGATAATACCATGCCTATGTTCGATGTGTTTTTTTTTACATTTTCCTTATATTAAAAAGACAAGTATTTGTAAGACATTATTGTAATAATTATTATTACGTATATAAGTCAAACATTCTTTTTTATCGCATATACGGATTCTAGTCTAAATTCTTCTAAATCAATTTCATTTAAATTATAGGTCATTGGGCCTCCTAGTAAAATATGAATAACTGAGTAGTCAGGCAGTGAATGCAAATATGAACTGAGTTCAATACTTGAAATGCAGGCAATGATACACCATAAATTGTCACAAATTTTCTGTTACAGAACAATGCAGAATCACATGAGATACAAAATCTGTTTTTTCCCGTATTCCAATTAGTCCTTAGGTGTAGTACTTAGTCCCAACTTTAACTGGGAGATCTAGAATCTTGCATTTGTCTTTAAACCCACTTAAAAATGATAAAAAGTTAGCATACACATTTTATATATAAATCTTTGCCGTTTTATGAACTGAAACAGTAACCATTAGGCTAGTTCTTCATAACATTCACACTGACTATGTCTGTATTTTGGACATTTTAAAGGAATTCGATTGCATTAATTATAAAAGGGATCAGCTTTATGAAACCTTCTCAATGATTGCGAAAAAAAATAGAATTGTGTGTTTGCATTTTACACCCGACGTTTTACTTGAACGAAAATATGGATGTTTTATTTAATTGATAATTTCTTCAACTTGTCATAAAGCGATTTAACCAAACTTCATCACATGTCTGATTAGCGTGACACCTGCCTGAACAGAACACAGCATTAATGTTAAGTCGATACTTTGACGTTTCGGTATGTTATACGTGTACATCACCCATGACCCAGGATTATACCCTTTCTGTTCATCACAAATAAACTTATACTAACAAAAAACCCATGACAAACACAATAAAACGTATGGAGTTACGTTCCAACATAAATTAATAAATAATGCGGGTTTATAATGTATTATAATGTTATTTTCAAAGAATGTTTTTGAGATGACCCCTCTGAGAACCGGAAATAGAATGGATGAATCATTTAAAATGCCCGGATATAATCATACTGGCAATATGGCGCAGAGGATGTAGGATCGTGTGGTTACGAAGGATATAGCAGACCAACATGTGTTTTATGCGCCGTACATAGTTCTAAATAATCTTCTTGTGTTCTTTGGAGTTTAACATCTAACTGTGGAAAATGTCGACCGAAAAAGTAAAGGTTGCTGTGAGGGTTCGACCCATGAACAGGCGAGGTAAGTGTGGAGTGTTTGGTCCTAACATTGCTTGTGCTGGATAACTCAATGTTAGGCCGCTTCCAAGTCATACATAATAAATTATTGTTGGATTTCTCAAGACTTACGGGACATGTAAGTCCGTCTATATCCCTGCCATGCTAATTCTGTAAGGGTTTATGGTGGAGAAATGAACTGTTACTTTGTGTTTATGGTTTGTGTATTGAATTGTCACTGGAATACACACGTTGTTCCGTCGTGAAACATTTGACAGTTGCTGGGTACAGAAGCTGGTTAGACTGATACAGCCCATAGCAGGGAGACATTCAAACTACACGTGCATAACATTCCCCGTATACGTATCCCAGCAACATCACTGGTTATATTAAATTGAATATTATAATTATAATTATCATATTCAATATCATTTTCATCCAATTTGATTATTTTAATAATATACAATGATAGGTGAAGGTGATATTGTTATCATAAGGTTGCGCAACTCTTTCGGTCATAAATATATCCAACGTTGATTAAATTTGAATCAGGTTTCAGTGTTTGTTGATATTTTAATTCAATAGTTATATGATTTATCAATAGGATTAGGAGTTAAGATATTTTCTTCACACGCGTGCATACAAATCACATCTATGTGTATTAAGAAGAGTTTGATTAAAGGACTATAAATATATATTACTAATGCTACCTGGGCATGTTATCTCTAAGTATCAAAGTCTACAGTCATTATTTCATAGAATCTTAGCAAATGAAGAGGAAAGAAAAGGGAGGGAACTTTTCAGTTTCCAGCTAGGGCACCAATAAATATCAAAGTTGAGTTACTATCTGCCATTAAAGCAGCGCTCGGATCAGTATGCAGTTTCTAGTAATTGGTTTGACAGTAGGTTGAGGGTAATGGTTGTTACGGAATAGCAACGGGAGGGGGAATGTGACACAATCTGTACAAAAATCAAGATTTATGTTTTAACTGATAAATATTGAAGGGGACTCACTCTTCAATTCCTAACACTGTTTATTGTAAGGGACAACTGTGGTGTATGAGGAAGATGATATGTTTAGAAACGAGATCTGACTCCTTGTAATGCTTTGTAGTAGTTAAGGTTAACTTACTTCTGGTTTTGTTTGACTAATGTTTAATTATCCCCTACTTTCTAGTATAGGTGGTTGTGGTTTTTATGGTTGGTTCTGGTCTGGTTTTATAGAGAAGGTGGTATGATATTCATAAGAATCACAGTGTTAAACTTTAAGGATCCCCAAACCACTGCTCCGTATTAGAAATTGCTCTTTCCAGCATTACTAAAGCTTCGATAAATCATTTCTGAAAAGAAAACCATAGCTTGCAGGACTTAAATGAAAAATAATAATGATGAAATAAACAAAATGAAATGACATCAGGGCTTATATGCAGGATTTTGAACCCTAGACTTCAGATTTTTATATTATCACACATCAATTGAGAGCTGCTACCAGCTGGTCGACGGAAGTGTCTTGGCCAAAGAATGCTACAGTTATACCCAAGGGTAAGTTAAGGGGCAGTTACTGTCTATAGGAAAAACTACAGTGCAGAAGGATAGGAATTCTTAATATTGGCTTAATTTACTTTTCAGTCCGTGAAGAATTTTATAGTGTATCTTACATTCTCAGTACTTTCTTACTTGTCTAAATTGAGGGATTTTCACTTAAGGATCCCTGTCCCACAGCACTGTGATTTTTCTGCAGTAACCTCCACTTCACTTCCGCTTGGAAATAACTACTACCACAGTTGTTCTACAATACTTCCAATGACCAGGTAGCTCAATTGGTTAGAGTGATGGTCCAACAATCTGAAGTCCAGGGTTGGAATCCCAGTCTAGCCCTGCTCACTTTTTACACTAGGAACACTGTTGTTTATTATATTTTGCTTATTTCATCTTTATCATTTCTCATAAAGGTCCCGTCAGGTATAATTTTCTTTTTAGAAATGATTTATTAAAGCCAAAATCATGCAGAAAAATTGGTACTAGCACTAACTTATAGTTTTTGGCAGTGGTACGGGGATCCTTAAATATACGCTGACAAAGTTAATTAGATCATCACCTCAAAACTTAGCTGCACTTTCACCTAGAGTCACAATGCTAGACTTTTTGACAGATAAATGTCTGGTTTAGGACCAAAGCACATTAATTTATCAAAATGCATAATTCTGAATCTCCAATACCATTTGTTGTCACAAAAATGTTTGGATGCTGCCAAAGATATTTGCTGTGCCATAACACATACCTAATTACTATGCATCAAAATAGTAGTAATTATCTATTCTAAAACCATCTGTTTAGTCATAATCCTCTGATCAATTCCATCCATAATGTCCTCGTCCATTTAGTGTTCAAACTTTCCCATGTGAATGACACCATCTTGTAGATTAATTGAATTTGAATTCAAGAATTGTATTGCACCACATCACCGAAATGAAATGGAGCAAAGGGGACCAAAAGTGACCAAATTACAGTACTTTGTTTTGACTTTAGCATATTAAACAGATTTATTTTTGGGTGGTCGGTCGGCGCAGTGGATAGCGCACTTGCCTTTCATCAAGGCGGTCAGGGTTTGATTCCCCGATCGGACATGAAAAGATATGGGGTCACCTGCCTGACCATGTGGGTTTTCTCGGGTACTTATACTCTGGTTTCCACCCACAGTAAGACCCCCGCACTCTAACATCCGGGCCAATAAGAGTGATTGGTATAATTTGTAAAAACTTGTTTCATAATTGTTGTTAAATAAAAAAGTTTATATTTTTTTTAAACATATTAAACCAGATACCAAAATACTATATAAATGTAAAAACTTATACACACTGTCAACGTTTTGAAATATTTTTTATTCCTCCTTAATAAGTTATTGCTTTCTGATTCCATTTTGTTGTAAACAATTTTGTGAATCGGTGTTTACAAGATGGTTTGAACATACTGTACTTTGTACTACTGAATGTTTTTTCCTCTCTTAAGAGTTTTACATTTAAACATGCTACTACTTTATATGTATTGGTATCAGTATATTTACAGATATAGCATCCTTTGTCACGTATTTGGACTATTTGTACAAAAATATTTAAAAATAAATAAAATAAATATAGCATCCACTATCATGTGGCTACACAAAATGAATATCAGATCATGTCTATATATATATCCTGAGGTTATCACCAACTTTTTAAGTCTATTTAAAGGACCCATTCCCAATCAAAAAGAGGTTTGATTTGTTTCTAATTTGCCCCTTTAAAAAAATCACAGTTGGGAAATCTAAAAAAATATTTCATGCATAAGTATTAAGTTTAACAAATTTCTCATGATTGATTTCAAATTCTCAAAATGCAGCATACATGTGTGTCGAAGTACAGAATGATCATGTTGTTTAAAAGATGAGCTTACATTAAAGTGGAACACTCTAATTTCATGTATTCAGATCTAGATTTGTTCTAATGATATTCAAATTTCCCAAAAAGGTTCCACATGTATGTTGGTGATTTTTTTCCCAATTTCATTTAAGGATCTGTTTTTAAAACCCCTTGATAACCCCCCTTGCATGTATACTTTTTAAAGACAGATTGAACAAATGATTTATATAGGATTAAGAAATATTGATATTTCCAATTTAGTATCAGTGTTTTGACTCAACGTCCACCAAGTATTGTGAAATAATACTATAGATTATATATTGTTAAAACCCTTTATTGTACAGCAACAATGTACATGATGTTGGCAAAAAAACTGGTTGCATTGAAATTGTTGGGTATGGTTGAAGTATACTTGAATTGCAATGTAAATATGAACGGTCTGTTGGTGATGAAGAGTGTAAGAATGAGGCGGATGGTACAGGCTGATTTAGGTGAAGGAGACTGGAACCAGTGTTCTGTCTGGCAAACATGATCAATGCATAGTGCTGGTTCCTGGGTAAGAGTGCTGTAGCCATGTATCTATAACAGAAACGGGTGAGGAGAATAGATAAGTCCTTTCCATTTTATATTGCACATTTTCAAAATATTTGGGAGTCTTGATTAAAAGAAGAAGGCTTAAGCGTACACTAAACAATGCTTCACAGATGTCTATGTTAAGTTCATCTGCTTATCATACATCATAAGCTAAGTCAAATTCTTACATGTTAGCATGTTTTAAGTTATTAGAAAAACCTATAATGTCAATTAGTAAGTCTGATAGAGCTTCATTGGGTGGACAGGAAGCTTTTAATGATAGAAAGGGTACTGATGAGTCCCCATCTACATTGTACATATATTAGGGCTGCAACAATAAATTAACATGACGATATGATATACGTATCAGGATACTGTGGTCACGATTTGGGATCACGATAACTATAGTAACAGTAGATGCAAAGCGAAAAGATATGTTGCAAATTTGTTATGGTAATATAACAACAGAAAATAGACTTGGTCCAAAATGGGCATGACTTTATAACGTTTTACACAATTCACGTCTTTTTACGTGCATGCCGAGCTGAAGCTGTCACTCGCCATGCGGGAACGTATATGAGTAGACTAAATTCAGAATTGACTAAATCCCGAAAATGTCGTAGATGGAGTATATCGTGACCTCCCAAAAAAATATTGTGTATCATACCATATCAAAAAGATATATTGTTGCACGATATTTTGTTGCAGCCCTAATATATATTGTGGTATGTATGTATAGGTCTCATAAGAAATAACGACAGTATGATCCAACATTGGCATTGGATCCGAACAACCAAAGGTTGGTTGAAACTTGATACATATTACTTAAATAGATATATGGGCAAAGAAGTAATAACAACAAAGAGATTTGTCAAATTTTCAGGGCGATCGGCTCCTTTGTGGTATGTGTATATATTTACCCCTGGAGCTGGTAGATGCTGTAACTGAACAGGTGACAAAGTTGATTTTGTGATGCTGTTTCTCTTTGAAAACTGCTTATCAATTCCTTCCATGGCTGTGTTTTTCCTGTCCATTTATATTTGGGGCTGAAATTTAACCCCTTTTTCAAAGTTAAGCCACTTATACAATAATCTCAATTGAGGAAAAAAGATAGCTTCAAGTGCTAATTTTTCTTATAAATGTGATTTATAATTCATGGGAATAAAAAATCCTATATTAAAAAAATGAGATTCCGTTGATGTCATAATAATTTTCCCTCGTATACACAGGAGAAAGCTTAGGTGGTTTTGGCCTGTCATTATGTGACTAGGTCTGGATTTAAACAGGAATATTATTTATTATTGACTATTATCTTGTGACGTAACCTTGTTATGTCACCCCCTGGCAGGGGATTAGGATGTGCTGTATAGGTACATGTAAATTAAAGGGCATAAGGCAGAACATAAAAAAAATGTGTTTTCTGAAAGTGTTGGTTATCCAATATGAAAATTCTGTACTTGTATGTATGAATGCAATATCATTATAAAACTAATTATAAGTATTGAGAATGAGATATAATTCTGTACTTGTTTTAATGCAATAATGGTTTGATATAGGCTGTTGTTGTCAACATTTTATAGAACTAGGAAGTGTGAGTTTAATACCAGGTGAGCGATGCAGGCCAGTTGGGCCTGTTGTTAGAGCTATGTGAAAGCGCCCTGACTTCAGTTCATACTGTTGTACACAGAAGAGGATTTGAAATGCTTTGATAAACATGTTGTTATTTGTTTATCATATATGCTTTTTAAATGTTTTAGTTGAACCAATATATTTCAGGCTTCAGACCTTAGAAATCACTTGCAATTTAAATTTCATCTCATTTAAATGTTTTGAACTCGTCATTTCATTACTTCAGCCTGTCACACATGTTTTGATATATTTTTAGATACCAAGTATACAGTTGAAAAATCAAACAAGTATTTGAGTACAGTACTGACTCTTCCATGTGCGGCTCATCATTTTTTGAGAACATGTGTATATTTATCTAAGTGATGGGACTCATCAAAATATATAAGTTATTTTGATTTATCACATAATGTACTGTGTTATCCAGTAAATATACCCATGTCATATTTTTTTGCGCAGCCCTGTGATTGGTTGAAAGTTTCAATTGTTGCAATTGTGATGTTACGCCTAGGACAAGTACAGGATGTTATAGACTCCCGCACTGGAGTCAAAATGGCGGCTTTTTACATTTCAAGGTTGCATGAAAATTGTCGTTTTACACGTATAAATTCCACAAATCTTGATTATCTTCACAAATTTTTCATTTTAGCTTGCCAGAGGCTCGCTTCATTGAAAAATTCTTAAGACTCGTTTCATAAATCTCATGAAATGGAAACTTGTGTAAGATCCTATATATATCATATATACCTGTATTAAGGTCAAGATTTAGGTAAGGCATCATGTAATCAATTTACCAAATTTATTAGGGTCAAGATATAGGTCAGGTATTATATTACTACATTGTGTATAGGTATACCAAATTTATTAGGGTCAAGATATAGGTCGGGTATTATATCACTACATTGTGTATAGGTATACCAAATTTATCAGGGTCAAGATATAGGTCAGGTATTATATTACTACATTGTGTATAGGTATACCAAATTAAAAGGGTCAAGCTATAGGTCAGGAACTTTATATTAATAAATGTGTATATATATACCAAATTTATTAGGGTCAAGATATAGGTCAGGTATTATGTAATCAATTGCGTAAAGGTATACCAAATTTAATTCAGTCGGTATGTAGGTCTCTATATATATGTGTATGATAATATGCCATTTTCATTGAGGTCAGTAAATAGGTCAGGTACATGTTATTGTATATATATGTATGTATAACAAAATACAGCAAGAGAATATACTGAAGCGTCTACAAAATTGTAATTCGAACTCAAAATCAATAAAACCAGGGTGAAGGAGAGGACCAGGTGATCCAGAAGGATAAGCATCTTCTGTATCATTGATAATACCCACCATGTAAATCTAGGTCAAATCCAGGTATTGTCACATCCTGGTCCCCAGAACTGGAGAAGTGAACACAACTACAAGGCACACTAATATAAGGAGTGTAATAAAAAAGATATTGATCTTCATAATGTAACAAGGTCTATCTATAACCCAGGTTAGAAGTAGATAACTTATGTACACAGATATCATAATAATGCCAATTTTTCTAAGTTTTAGCCTCAGAAGAACTTACATGTACAATGATGACAATTTGAAAAAAAATAGTAGCGTAAAGATTTTTAAAAGTAAAAATTGAAGGTGAAACATCGGCAGTCTCCCTCGTAAATTTATTGGAGGTTTGTTTGTGCGGGTCAGTTATTACCTTAATGTTTAAATATAGATGTTATCAAAACCACATCAGTGTGGAATAGGTTGATACAGCATTTAACCCAACACTTAACATTTCAAGTGTCTCAAGTACACACGTCACTTAGTGTTACATCGTAGCGGATGTATTTAAGTGAAAATAAACAGTAGTGCACTACCCAGAAATCTAAGCAAAATGTAATAATGACAGATCAGAAAAAAACAAGTTTAGAGGAAATGTGCTCCTTTATCAAAACATAAAGTTAAATGAAACATTTACATTTAGCACAAAACATTGCACAAACTATATATAGCACAGAGAAAAACAATTCTGCTGATCTTGACTTATTTATGCTGATGATATGGCAGATCCCTTTTGCTGGCTAGGAGATAAAGGATTTCTATAATGAAAATCCATCTTCAGTTTGTATGTGTTTATAAAAAGATTTTAAATTATGGGTAAATCTTCAA
The DNA here is from genome assembly GCF_002113885.1 of Mizuhopecten yessoensis. Classification (NCBI taxonomy): domain Eukaryota; kingdom Metazoa; phylum Mollusca; class Bivalvia; order Pectinida; family Pectinidae; genus Mizuhopecten; species Mizuhopecten yessoensis. The sequence goes on from NW_018408044.1 coordinate 232,397, forward strand.
ATGTATCACAGTAATTGTGCTATTTACAACTGAAGCCAAGTGTGAAATAGCCTGAGTGTAAAAAACGGGGTGTTTTGGCATGACAGACTGGTGTATGGGGTTGCCCCATGTTCAGAAATGGACTTGGTTATCTCTTTCAACACTGTAGACCATAATGGACTCATCCATATCAATTTATGGTAGAGTCTACTAAAGTTACATAGGGGTAAAAGGGGTAATGAGATAACGAGGGGTAAAAGGGTTAATGGGATAACGAGACAATAACTGGGTGAGTAATGTAATATATTAGAGATGAAATGGTACACCACCCAGATAGGTTAATTACGACTGAATGTTCTAGTGTTGTGAGCTAGCTGTAAACATTCATTGTAAACATACACTATGTACATAACCTGCTCCTAACATAATGCTGGTAATATGACCAGTTACATGTACATATCTATACCAAGCAGGTGTTTATCAACTTTAATGTAGCTAATATATTTGTTTGTGTGTACTGTGCTGGTGTTGAAATGTTGATACCTGAATGTATAAAGAAAACATACAGGTTAAACTTGTTTACTGATTTACTCTCAAGTTTAATAAAAGTTTTTGAAATATTAATCTATAGGAGGAACCAACGATAACATTATCATCAGAGTTTTAGGCTATGGTAGCTGAGGATTCTGTATTTGATGTAATAAGGGTGCCAGGTGCAGGTTAAATTATAAGTGGTATAACATGTAATTAGACCATTTTTTCGTAAAACATCATACCATTTATTTGGACTATTTTCCCAATGTTTGTTCAATACACTTGTTATAATCCTTTTTGGCGACAAAAGTTGTCTAAAAAACAAAACCAACCCAACAACTTCTGAAGATTATAAAATCTGGATCCAAGGGGTGCCCTAGGCCTTATAACATGAAATACGGTATCAATGTTGGGGTACACATATTTTCGTGAGGATAATGTTCTTATAATCAATTACCAATGATAGACACCTAATGGCAGACAAATTGAAGATGCCAATCATTTTAGAAAGAAATTTTAGTCGCTGTTTATAAAACGCAGTCTCCACATGTTGCCAGCCTTAGTTTAAAAAATATGCTCTTGGCAACGCTGTGCACTTTATGGCAAATTTATGAATTTAGAAGCCTTTGTTTTACATGACAATTACTAATGAAAGCTTTTTAAATGAATAGTTCCAAAAGCTGTCATGAAGGGCATGAAGAAACAACAAACAGAATTTTACGTAAAAGGATCTGGAATCGTAAACATGAACCTTCAATGATTAATTTAGAGTTTTCCCGTGGCTGTCAGAAATGTTTCGACTTTCCTCCTGCATTGTACACCAGGATGAGGAATGTCAACATGTCTGTGTCATGTGCATGACAAGTTAGTGTCTGTCGCCCTGGTTTATAGTCTTTTGCGTGAACACACCTGTGAAATTCTCACCTATGGCTGCAGGAAGGGATTAAATATTAACACACGCGTTTTGTGTATTACAAGTGAGCTCTGGGCCGTAGTGTTTGTTTAACCTCGTAACACCTGTTCACTCATGAGCAATGAAGCATGCATGGCTCGACGGAGGTAAATTTCCGGGGAAATATAAATGATCAAATATTCCAAAATATGTATAGCATCTCTATTCATCTGTGATCCATTTACATCCTACTTAATTACATTAGCTCAGAAATTAGATTAGTTCGTATTTTCATTTTCATTTCGATAATTTTACAAAATATGATTATGAAGAGTTTTGGAAATTCTTAGATTTGCTGCAAATTAATATTTGAAAATTTTGAAAGTTTTATGGAGCTGACACAAAAAAAAATAATTAAGGATTTAAATTGGTTGAAATATTTAATTCAATTTATTCAACATATTTGAGCATTTACCTCACAGGTATTCGTTATATGTATACATGGTGTGCTACCTGTGAAGACAGGTATGCAGCAAATATGCACAATTAAAAGTGAAGTAAATGTCAGTGAATTAAGATTGCCTAAACATTTCTTTCAGCATTGTTCATACATCAATGTGTACATACATCAATGATTCTGTCTGATTCACGCACTGTAGTAGATACATATCACTACTTACAAATTCTGCACTGATGCCTGAATATCTTTGATGGGGGAATGTTCAGAAGGAAAATTGCAATCACATTATGATTTTGAAAATGAGTCAATACAAGCAGTACATGTATAGTCCTATTTATTGCAATTAGTACAGTACAATGGACATGTATTATACCTGTGTTTGTACCGGAGGTGTGTCAATAGTGTGGTGTGTTCAGTTTACCCCTTACAGTGGTGTATAAGGTGTACCTGAACCTTTACATATATAATTTACACATGGTTTTGTGGTATACAGTATACAATGTATTAAGCACTATAAATACATGTAACTAAGCATTGTCATGTAGCTTTTGTGAAGACACACTTGAATACATACAAATATACAAAATGTCAGTCTCTTACTTTATTGAAATTATACGTTATTTTACCAAGGATACACAGATAATAATAATAATAATAATAATAATAATATACAACATTTGATATAGCGCCCTATCTAGCTAACAGAAGCCACTCTAAAGCGCTTTACAGTACATAGATATACACTGTTATACATTCAATACAATTAGCATATATATTAATCAATACAATACTGAGGAATTCGCAGGAGCTGCCTTATCAGGCGCTAACTACTAGTCCTATGCCACCTGGCTAATATCTCCCTATGTGTGTATGCCTGCGTGTGTGCTGGAGTTGTATTGGGTTCTGTTTGTAGTGGAACCGTGCTTCCAACGGTATCATTTATAGTGCCACCTCACTTGAATGCTGCAGCACAGATACCGCAACACCCACCCCAGACCATTTTATACTCCACCTGGGTTGTTGGAGTTGTGTGGGCATGAGAAAAACACTTTCTCTAATATTCCATGCGTACGGTGACTTCGGGGATCGAAATCCGGCCGCCGGCTTGGAAGGCCGAAGTGTTAACCACTCGACCAATCCGCCCACATATACACAGATACAGAGATTTTATTCTGACTAAAGGAATATGGTCCTTTTCATTTCGATTCCTTTATCTAGAATCTCCATGGTCTGTTTCTAAATTCAGAGAAAGACATATTTAACAGACAAAAAAGTAAAAAGGCATGACAATTAATGGATGTTAACATTTTAAGTTAATGTTCTTTGTACCAGAGTCATTGTAAATCATGAAGATTTGGAAATTTTACCGACTGAACCTTCTTCTGTTGTTGTCCAAGTCACTGACTGTCCAGATTCATTCAGTTTTTATCACCTTAAACCTTGTGGTTTATCAGTACAGTGCAAATTATACAGTACAGATAAATACAAACAAAGAATACAACACTCCGACAATGCATACATGATACAATTAGATAGACAGGGTTCAATTGCATGCAATCACAAAGTTTCCAGAGGTGTACTTAACACTGTAATATCTAAATGTAGAAAGTTGATAATAGTGAATCAAACATTTATCATAGATAACAAGCAAAGTTGGTCAAATTCGTCAATGCTATTTTTATAAATATTAACTTTTCAAACTTTTTGTCGTGTAATCTTGATCCACCAGGAGCAGAAGGGTTGTGTTTCTCAATGCCATTGTCTGATTTGTCCCTCTCTGTCCTCTGGGTTCCTCTTTAAAACCAAAGTGTTCAGCAATATGGAAATCTCTCTGACCTGAAGCAGAACCGTGCTGAAATGGATCCCATTATCAGGAAAATGTTAACTGAATATATCAGAAAAAAATGGATGTGAGCTAATAAAGCTAACCATTCTTTAAGTAAGACACAATGTTATATCGATCTACACTGTGATATCAAGCTCTGTTAGCTTAATAAATGTATAATATTACTTCAAATTTTAAAATTGAGATATTTTTTCCCAAGACAAAACTATGTTTTTCTTCAAAATTTTATCTGACACATATCAATTTGAATTATTTCAATTAAAATGTTATTTCAGAAATGACCAGTGATCAAGACACATCTCAAGTTTGATTTGTCCAGGTCTGGCTCACTTGCCTTGTATCTTTTTAATGTGGTGGAACATGGTACTTATAAATTAATAGCCATATCATAATTTTATCTACAAATTACCACTTAATTAATATACATACATGTATAACAAATATATAAATAAGTGTATAAAACCAAGAAGTTTTTTTTCAGAACTCTCCAGCGAACTCAGAGATATTGTCACCAGTTTTAGCAGGAAGTCTAGATCTAGACACTCCGTCATTCGATCTCGCTAGAACTTTAATATAAGCATAAAGACACTGCCAGATTGTATATTTTCTAACATCAGAAAAATCCACATATTTCTGCTTGCCTGGTGGAACTATTGATAATACAGCGTGGGTAGGGCCAGACAGTGCTGGCTGGAACTGATAGTCGTATATAAAACAGGAATATCTGTACATCTGGCAAATATGGATTATTTCTGGTACAGAACGTGGGTATAATGATGACTAATATAGGGGGGCTGTGTGTTTTATGTAAACAAGCTGCTGAATACTGTTATAGAAAACAACGGTTTTGCACACTTCAGTCTGCACATATTTTATTTTTGTACTGTTTTCCCCTATAAATTATGGAAATATTGAATTTAATATTTGTAAAAAATGAAATGCCATAAATTTAACTTGCTGAGATCACGTGAATAATTTCTTCCAAATATTTTTTGCCTTTAGGTAATTTTAAATTCAAATGACATTATATGTAATAGGATGTTCTGTGATAGGCAAACCCTTAATCAAGTCGGCATCAGATCCGTACTATCACAAGGAGGCAAATACACCAACATACCCTGCCTCTTGCATAAATACATATGCAAGCTTACACAACACACATGGAGGTACTTCCTTAAATGACCATATATAGCTGTTGATAGGACGTTTAACCCTGTAAACCAAACCAAGTATACCCTTATTCACTACTTGTACTACCATCAGAATTTCATTAAGTGTTCTCAAAAAAACCCAAAGGAGATTTTTCAACCCTAACAGTTAGTTGCTTTTGTACCTCCATTCTTCAAGAATTGCCCTCTGTTTCAAAGTATTAGGGGGTACAGAATCTTGAAAATATATCAAATATACCCCCCAAACTAAAAAATCAGCGGGAACACTGGTCACTATCCCATATATTTTAAATTTTCATTAGTTATACAGGATATTTGAGACAGAATTCAATATGTATAGCATACAACGTAGATCCTTTGACACTAATTGTTAGGATTTTTTCATTATTTCTAATTCATTGATTTTGACTTCCTTTAATAAGTAGGTTTTTGTACACTTGAAAATCAATAGAAAAATTAAAAGATTTCACAAAAGTTTGATTTATGCTAACCTATTAACCCAGGTAGAGATGATTTCAGTATGGTTCCCAATTATTGCCTTGAAATGAAGAAAAAGATGTCTTAAAGTTTAAATTTCTGTTTTAAATTTCAAGACATTGAACAAAAACAAGTAACAATATACATAATGTATGTAGGATGGCATTTATTTTCGAACCATGTCTGTTTCAGCGAAACTGACGATAATCTTGCCTGACATTTCGTCCTGCCGATCCATTATGCATGGCTGGCCAGATATTTATTTGTCAGACCAAACACAGGTGAAAACAGGACGAAAATAAAACTTGAAACTAAAATTTGCAGGACTAAAATCTTTGATTGAAATTCCATTTCTGGAAATTATGTTGTTAATGAGCATTGTACATGTGTGTGTTTTAATAAAGGGGACTATACAAACTCTCTGTCTCTCCATGATCTTTTGTCACATTTTGTTTTGAACAATCAAATATTTATAGATATTTATTTATATACTCAAATCATTAGATGTGTTTTAATTAGGATGATTAAGACGGCTATCGAAAATAAGCCTAGGTAGCGCATAATTAATTCTGTTACAGCATATAGCCAGCTCTGATTGGTCAATTTCCACCCACAGTTTGACCATTTATGGGCTTCAGTCCACCAAACTTCTCTATAAGGTATGTTTTGGGGTGATACAGCCTGCCATAAAAGATGACCCTACACATCTCAGTTCTGGTAGCAGTATAGCTATCTCCCTGTACATGTGAAAAGCTTCTGTTATTGTCTGATACCAGTGTGGACACAAATGATAGCATTGTTCACAAATTTTGATGTTGCCTGTTAAGTAGTGGGGACCATGGATTGTTATACTCTGCCTGCCTTATCTATATATATAACGCTGTATGTTATAAAGCGCTGTTGGCATCCCTAGCCTTGTAGAAATAGTTGTGATTTATTATTATATAGTTGGTAATTTTTCGCTGGGGAATTTATTTTTCACTATATTTGCGGTCGCCAAAGACTATGAATTATAATATCTGTGAATGTGTAAACATATTTACTGACACAAGAGGAAAAGGTGTAGTGTATGGAGTGGCTGGTATTTATTTCTTGCCATAGATTGTGATTTTGAGACCCTGGCAGTGAACAAATAAAGTATCCCCTTGTATTATCTGTTTTTCTGTATATGTTAATATACATATAGCAGAGTGTTGACAAATTACCCTGGCAGTGAACAAATAAGACAGCGTCTCCTTGTATAGTTTGTGTTTCCGTATGTTTATACACTATAACAAGTTGTTGTGAAAGTTTGGCATATACAGTTGTTTGTATTGTGAGATACATATCACCGAGGCGAGTGATTATACACAAAGTACCTGGAAGGTATAATTGGGTAGATCTTCAGGTGTTTTAGTCAGTCATTCATAAATACATGGTTCAACACGTTTACTCTGATGTGTGAGCAGTGATTCAATACTTTCACACAGATATTAGATTGTTCATTCACTTTTATACATGTACGTATATATATATACATAGTGTTAATTGACAGAAAATCTCCTAGCGAAAAAGTTCCACAAATGAAAACAAATGCAAAATATTTTATTAACCATTGCTTGGACTCTGTTATTAAATTAAGATATTTTAAGGGACACAAACATGTTTGCATTGATATAACACCGAGGTAAATCAGGTGATTAGATCTATACCTGTTTGACTGCAGGCAAAACACTAGAGAATTCCACTGTGGTGTTCTGTACAACAGTAACCTCCCCTTGATAATATTATGTAACTGTATGTATACGTATGAAGCACAGTCGGGCTATGGGACTGACAGTATGTTACAATCAGGAACTAGTTGCTGAAAGGTTGATCATACTTAACCAGTGGTTAGTGAACAATTCAGATTATTACCAAGGAGAAGCAAGGGATTTAAAAGCAAAATTAATCCTCAAACTTCATCAATCTTATTTGTCTCAACCAACCTACAGCAGTGAAATGATATCAGATGGTCAATATTGGGTTGTGTTCATGTATTTTTCAAAAGTGAATATAGAATTTGCTAGGCTACATATAATGATATATACCCTTCTTGGTTTTAGTTTGTTTCTGTTAGATTCAATAATGAAGTTACTGTAGTACTGTGTATCGATATAAATGATTCAGTGGCTGTAACCCCAATGGGTATACCAGAATATTCTTGTTTGGTGGCCTGGGCCTGGACCCATTCATTCTGACTGTGTATAGATCAGAGAAATTTCCTATCGTTCAAACAGTCCAGGCTCCTTACTATTCTCTGTGAATGTCCAGAATGTATATACGCTACGGCTGCCCTTATTGCTGGTCCATCAATAATTTACACGAACAGGTATTTGTTGGTGGAAAACAAAGCAGAGCATTGTTATGGGTTCTACAGATCCCAACAGGAGTATTTTGTGTTAAGTGGGAAGCATGCAAATGTTCCTTGTGTACAGGTGTGCTAATTAATTACCCCAAGAGGCCAGTATACCTGTAATCAATACTACTCGCCTGGTCAACTAAAGGTGTCAAAGTTTTACCTGTGAAGCTGTACAGATTCCTTATCATGTTAACAATATTATCAGTTGTTAATTAGTAATTAGTAAATTACCATAACCTTCAAACTTAATATTAGCTTAAAGTTAATATGTTTTTATGGCTGTTTGCTTTACTTGTGAAAAGCATAGGTATTCAAATAGGATCTCACAGATGATAGGATATTGAATAGCTATAGGCCTAGGTTACTAAAACGTTTCAGTTACAAACAAATCTGTGTGTGACTGATCATATTTATCTTAGTGAGGCCTGTTTTGTAGAAAGTATGGTAAAAATGTTATAATTGTGAAATTAAACTCCTTCACAGGTTTTTTTCTCAGAAGTTTAACTTTGAAAATATTATGATTTTGATCAAGATCTGTTTGTTAGACTGTAATCCTTGTAATTTACTATATGTTGAAGAATTATGGTAAAGATATGCTTTTCAAGGCCTGTTTTGTAGAACAATTTTGGTAAAGACGAAATGTTAACTTTACTATCCATCAAGGTCTGTTCTGTAGAAGCCCTAAAATAAAGATAAAATCCTTGCACAATTGACCTCCACTAAGATCTGTTTTGTAGTATTCCGTCTTTGCGTATTACAGAGTTATCTTCTCTTGTGAGCAGGTATTGATTGTTACGTCATTGGTTTGTGTGAGAAAATCACGTCGTTTTCTTAAAAATTGATGACGTTACTCTCAAAAACCAATGATGTAACAACCAATACCAGCTCACAAGAGCAGATTACTCTGCAATACGAAAAGACGGAATAGCTTTAAGGTAGAGATGTAAACCATTCCCAGGTTCGTTTGGTATAAGATTTACGGTAGACAAATAATCTCTACTGCATTGATCTGGTAAGGGACGAAGCTATGAATGCATCAATCTAACACACATTTGTCATTCTGTAAATATAAATCATCCCTATCCTCCCAAGCAGTTTTTTCCTTCTTGACTCCTCCGTAACTCATAACTCGCAGCTCCGTGACAGAGGAGCTTAAATGTGAAGTCACAGCCATCAGGCGTGCCAGTGCTAGATCGTCTGTGATAATGGCCATGGACAGTCTTAGGGGAATATTTGCTCAGCATCCTCATCCTTATAATTGTATTTTTTCTATGGTAATCATCGATCAAATGAAAATCTGAGGAATTGTCCATCTCTTTGCTGAGATACTAATGCAATGGACATTTTGGTTTATAAAGGTCCTTTTTAATTTTTTGTTTATTATCTGTTTGAGCTGCTAAGATGCCATGTCGGCTACACAAAGCTAAGCTGATGCTTACAATATACTATCAAGTAGACAGGGAGTTGTGTTAGAATTGTTGGAAACAGCTATTAAAGGTCATCATTATGATGACAACAGTCTCACAAGATGGAGAAAATGGATATTTTATACTGCCTCATCACAGTGTAAATGTCAGATACCCTCTTATAGCATTCAAGAGGTTGTTTATATGCTATCTAGCAAGCTGGTTTTGTTGCAAACTTGTGACAATTTTAAATGAATTAAATACAGTCGTGACTATTTTAAAAAAAAGATTTCATATTTTACCCCCTCACAATAGCCAATGTCATTGAAAAGGGTGTCAACAGAGATGGGTCACTTCGTAAAACTACAGTGGGACAGTATTTATCTGACTGGACAAGAAAGCTTGTGTCTGATTGGGAAAGGAAGCGTGTGTCTGATTGCATTGGACAGGAAAGCTTGTCTCTGATTAAAGATGAAGCTTGTGTCTGATTGGACAGGAAAGCTTGTGTCTGATTGGACAGGAAAGCTGGAGTCTGATTGGATAAGGATGTGTATGTCATCTGGTTGGACAAGGATGTCTTAAATTGCAATTTGGTAAGGAAGCTTAATTGTGTTAAATTGATAAACAGCCTAATATTGTGTTGGTTTCCATAGTTATATATTGTGCTAACGATTGACCTTGCATGACAAAGCTCTATTCTAATTTGCCTGGTGAAAACACCGTATCTTTTCAATATGTTGTGTGGTTGATTAAAAACATGCAGAAATTGATATTGGTTTGTTTAATGAGTTTTTTTTTTTAAAGTTGGCAAGATTAATAAAAAATGTTTGAAAAGAGATGAAAAAATCAAAGTTGCACAATGGGAAGGAATGGTGGGGTATAACGGTGCCTTGATAATGAAGTATCTAAATGTAGTGGTCAAACAGAATTGACAACAATAGAGCTAGGCTGGAGTTTCAATGTAGTGTTAAGGATCCCTGTACCATTGTCAGAAACTGTAATCAAGTGTTGGAACATCCTTTTACCACATAACTACAGCTTTGATACACCGTTTCTGAAAAAAATCCAAACCTTACGGGACTTTTGTGAAAAAAGTTAAAGATGAAATAAATAAAATATAATCAACATTAGTGTTTTGAGTGTAAGAAGTCAGTGGAGCTAGACTGGGGTTGGAATGCTTGCCTTCAGATTGTTTTTCTATCGCTCTAACTCAAGTGTCCTGGCCCACAACTGTTCTACAGTTAATCCAAACTGAAGTCAAGGGGAGGTAACTGTATTATACCAAAAACCGTAGTGATCCTTAAAAGGTGTGCAAGTCTGACTGTAATATAAATCAGGAAAAGTTCCCGTTGTAGTGTTCAGGGGATATAATTAGAATGTACAGTGATCAGGACATTTGACAACATAAATCAAATGGATAAAGTACAAAGAGAATCAGTCCTGTTGGAATTGGTACAGATATATACAGTATGTATAGCTGTAGTGTACATATTTTAAATAGATGATTTGTTTCCAACTTCTGTTTAGGGAACTTTTAAACCCTGTAAATTAAACAGTACTTTCATTGAGAATGATGTGATTGGCTGAATTCTGTCACATGACCCAACATTTTCCAGTGCCATGAACCACAGTGTTGTGGAAGGAGTCCAACTGTTTTTTGATGACTCGGAAACAGAGATCTTAAAATCCAAAAAGAGGCTCACTGTTATTGCATCACAGATGCAAGTTTGTTAAACCATCCTCTTGTGTTCATCATGTAACAGCACGATCAAGAACTGTTGTCGATGATTTGTGCTTATAGGGAGACTTAAGTTTGAAGTGAGCTTTGGATCCTGTATTTTGCTATAATAGAACTATGGTGAAACTTGGATCTTCGACCAGCAACCTCCACCTACCAAACCTGACTACAGCCTAACCGTCTCAGTCTGGTAAAGCTACCAGCAGTGTCTTGCCTCAGGTTTTCATTTCACCATGTATTGACCCACACAGGAGAAATTTTCTTTGTATTGAGTGATTTAGATTTTGAAATAAAAAGTAATTGATCATGACTTTGTTATTTCAAACCAGCTACTCACGCCGTATTAAACCTCAACGTGATTCGTTATCTTTTTTCATAAATTCGGAAATTAATTTTTAGACGTTCCTAATTGAATAATTATAATCATTATGATTCAAGGCCGCTCTCTTTCATGACTTGAGGATGGCGTCTTATCCCCATTTTTACCGATATTTTGACATTCAGCATCATTTACAGAGGACAAATCACGGAATTTCTGCTGAAATCATTTCCTTGCGTTATATGTAACACACTGTGACTACATTAGCTGGTCTAAGTCGTCAGCTTTTGATAAATCTCCCGAAGTCTTCACTAGACCACTTAGCTACCTGTCAATGATGGATAAGTGTCTTTGATATGAGAAAAAAGGTAATTTTGTAATAGCAGATGCTGCCAGGTAAATGGAACAGGCAAGTGTTTAGACTTACTGTCATCCCCTATGTCTGACCAGATTTATAGGAGTCGTACAAACACTGTGTCGGTATTTCTGATTTCATCAACCCTGTAACTTACAGCTGTTATCCCCTATGTCTGACCAGATTTATGGGAGTCGTACAAATACTGTATCAGTATTTCTGATTTCATCAACCCCGTAACTTACAGTCATCCCCTATGTCTGACCAGATTTTTAGGAGTCGTACAAACACTGTATCAGTAGTTCTGATTTCATCAACCCTGTCACTTACAGTCATCCCCTATGTCTGACCAGATTTTTAGGAGTCGTACAAACACTGTATCAGTAGTTCTGATTTCATCAACCCTGTAACTTACAGCTGTCATCACCTATGTCTGACCAGATTTATAGGAGTCGTACAAACACTGTGTCGGTATTTCTGATTTCATCAACCCTGTAACTTACAGGCATCCCCTATGTCTGACCAGATTTATAGGAGTCCTACAAACATTGTATCAGTATTTCTGATTTCATCAACCCCGTAACTTACAGTCATCCCCTATGTCTGTCCAGATTTATAGGAGTCGTACAAACACTGTATCAGTAGTTCTGATTTCATCAACCCTGTCACTTACAGTCATCCCCTATGTCTGACCAGATTTATAAGAGTCCTACAAACACTGTATCAGTATTTCTGATTACATCACCCCTGTAACTTACAGTCATCCCCTATGTCTGTCCAGATTTATAGGAGTCGTACAAACACTATATCAGTATTTCTAATTACATCAACCTTGTAACTTACAGTCATCCCCTATGTCTGTCCAGATTTATAGGAGTCGTACAAACACTATATCAGTATTTCTAATTACATCAACCTTGTAACTTACAGTCATCCCCTATGTCTGTCCAGATTTATAGGAGTCGTACAAACACTATATCAGTATTTCTAATTACATCAACCTTGTAACTTACAGTCATCCCCTATGCCTGACCAGATTTATAGGAGTCGTACAAACACTGTATCAGTAGTTCTGATTTCATCAACCCTGTCACTTACAGTCATCCCCTATGTCTGACCAGATTTTTAGGAGTCGTACAAACACTGTATCAGTAGTTCTGATTTCATCAACCCTGTAACTTACAGCTGTCATCACCTATGTCTGACCAGATTTATAGGAGTCGTACAAACACTATATCAGTATTTCTAATTACATCAACCTTGTAACTTACAGTCATCCCCTATGTCTGACCAGATTTATAGGAGTCGTACAAACACTGTGTCAGTATTTCTGATTTCATCAACCCTGTAACTGAATTCGCACAGGAAATGTTCAATTTCATCAAACTAAAGGAACCAAGAGTATCGTGCATATGGATACAAATTAACAATAAAATGTATCAAGGGCGAATGAAGTGCATTAAATGCTGGGGCACTATTCCTCCCCAAACAACACTATAAGGAACAGTTCCCGCAGAAAAGGGACCTTAATATATTTTGTATGTATCACGTTAGTTTGAATGTCATGCTTCAAGGTAAAAATCCCACAGGCAATGACATCATGCAAGGTTAAGCCCTGTGGGAAATGATGTCACGGATGTGTAATGCCAAGAGTCGATAAAAGTAAATAATCATAAAGTCAGGTGATGGTGAAGTTCGGAAATAAAGTATGATATACCAAAGTCAAGAATAGTAACTGAAGATCAAAAATAGAGTCCTGGATTCAAATTTATTTTGAAATCAAGGTTATATGTACTGGGTCGAGAAGGTTATCTGAAAATCAAAAACAGTAGCTTGGAGTCCAATATGGTGTGAAATCAAGTACAGTATACCAAAGTTGACAATAGTATCCGAAAATAAAAAAATTATATCTTTGAATTGAGTGTAGTATGCCTAAGTCAAGTATAGTTTTCTGTAGTCGGTCATTAATTAAGTGTCCTGTAGTCCTACAGATAATGAAAGTATCCTGAATTCAAGTTTAGTATATCAAAGTTGATTATATAATATCTCAAAGTTAGGGGTATATGAAGCATGCCTGAGTCAAGTATTCCAGAGTCAAGTTTAGTATCCTGGAGTCAAGTATTCCAGAATCAAGTTTAGTATCCTGGAGTCATGTATTCCAGAGTCAAGTTTATTATCCTGGAGTCGAATTCCAGAGTCAAGTTTATTATCCTGGAGTCGAGTATTCCAGAGTCCAGTTTAGTCTCCTGGAGTCAAGTATTCCAGAGTCAAGTTTATTTTCCTGGAGTCAAGTATTTCAGAGTCAAGTTTAGTATCCTAGAGTCCAGTGTTCCAGAGTCATGTTTATTTTCCAGGAGTCAACTATTCCAGAGTCAAGTTTATTATCCTAGAGTCAAGTGTTCCAGAGTCACGTTTATTTTCCAGGAGTCAACTATTCCAGAGTCAAGTTTATTATCCTAGAGTCAAGTATTTCAGTGTCAAGTTTATTATCCTGGAGTCGAATTCGAGAGTCAAGTTTATTATCCTGGAGTCGAATTCCAGAGTCAAGTTAAGTATCATTGAGTCAAGTATTCCAGAGTCAAGTTTATTTTCCTGAAGTCAAGTATTCCAGAGTCAAGTTTATTTTCCTGAAGTCAAGTATTCCAGAGTCAAGTTTATTTTCCTGAAGTCAAGTATTCCAGAGTCAAGTTTATTTTCCTGAAGTCAAGTATTCCAGAGTCAAGTTTATTTTCCTGAAGTCAAGTATTCCAGAGTCAAGTTTATTTTCCTGGAGTCAAGTATTCCAGAGTCAAGTATAGTATCCTAGAGTCAAGTGTTCCAGAGTCAAGGTTATTTTCCAGGAGTCAACTATTCCAGAGTCAAGTTTATTATCCTAGAGTCAAGTATTCCAGTGTAAAGTTTATTATCCTGGAGTCAAGTATTCCAGCGTCAAGTTTATTATCCTAGAGTCAAGTATTCCAGTGTCAAGTTTATTATCCTAGAGTCAAGTGTTCCAGAGTCAAGTTTATTTTCCAGGAGTCAATTATTCCAGAGTCAAGTTTAGTATCCTGGAGTCAAGTATTCCAGAATCAAGTTTAGTATCCTGGAGTCTTGTATTCCAGAGTCAAGTTTATTATCCTAGAGTCAAGGATTCCAGAGTCATGTTTATTATCCTAGAGTCAAGTATTCCAAAGTCATGATTATTATCCGGGATCCTAGAGTCAAGTATTCCAGAGTCAAGTTTAATATGCTAGAGTCAAGTGTTCCAGAGTCAAGTTTATTTTCCTGGAGTCAAGTATTCCTGAGTCAAGTTTATTATCCTAGAGTCAAGTATTCCAGAGTCAAGTTTATTTTCCTGGAGTCAAGTATTCCAGAGTCAAGTTTAGTATCCTGGAGTCAAGTATTCCAGAGTCAAGTTTATTATCCTGGAGTCAAGTATTCCAGAGTCAAGTTTATTATCCTGGAGTCAAGTATTCCAGAGTCAAGTTTAGTATCCTGGAGTCAAGTATTCCAGAGTCAAGTTTAGTATCCTGGAGTCAAGTATTCCAGAGTCAAGTTTATTATCCTGGAGTCAAGTATTCCAGAGTCAAGTTTATTATCCTGGAGTCAAGTATTCCAGAGTCAAGTTTAGTATCCTGGAGTCAAGTATTCCAGAGTCAAGTTTAGTATCCTGGAGTCAAGTATTCCAGAGTCAAGTTTATTATCCTGGAGTCAAGTATTCCAGAGTCATGTTTATTATCCTGGAGTCAAGTATTCCAGAGTCAAGTTTAGTCTCCTGGAGTCAAGTATTCCAGAGTCAAGTTTAGTATCCTGGAGTCAAGTATTCCAGAGTCATGTTTTATTATCCTGGAGTCAAGTATTCCAGAGTCATGTTTATTATCCAAGAGTCAAGTATTCCAAAGTCATGATTATTATCCGGGATCCTAGAGTCAAGTATTTCAGAGTCATGTTTATTATCCTAGAGTCAAGTATTCCAGAGTCAAGTTTATTATCCTGAAGTCAAGTATTCCAGAGTTAAGTTTAGTCTCCTGGAGTCAAGTATTCCAGAGTCAAGTTTAGTCTCCTGGAGTCAAGTATTCCAGAGTCATGTTTATTATCCTAGAGTCAAGTATTCCACTGGAGTCATGTATTCCAGAGTCAAGTTTATTATCCCAGAGTCAAGTATTCCAGAGTCAAGTTTATTTTCCTGGAGTCAAGTATTCTGTAGTCAAGGTTATTATAGCATCATTGTTATTGAGTCAAGTATAAATGATCTCAAAGTTGAATATATAGTTTCTCAAAGTTGAGTGTAGTATGCTTGAGTATACCACAGTTAAGTTAATTATGCTGGAGTCAAGTATTCCAGAGTCAAGTTTAGTGTTTCAGAGTCAATTATTCTGGAGTCCAGCATAGTACCTCAGAATCAAGTATGGTATCCCAGAGTTGGGTGTAGGATTCGGGAGCCAAGGAGATAGACAGGATCAGAGGAGACCTTACTAAATAGAAGTCATGAGGTTTTCCAACACAAGCCTATAAAACTTATACCAAAAAATCACATAACGTCCCTTCTCTTGTTTGTTGCAAAGACAAAATACAGTTACTTTGACTTAAATTACCAAATATTTATAAAAAAATAATTATCATGGATGAGGGGATTTGAGGGTTAGCGTTATAATGGACAGTTTGATTTGTCGTGATGGACAGAAATGGAACGGGGAACTGAACTTTAACAGGCCACCTGTATAGTATTACCATTGATTCCATCATGTTGGTGTTCAGATCATGTAATTAAATAAAATTAAAATGTGGCAGGCACCCTAGTCTTGCTCCAGGGCAGAAGATTGAATTATTGATTGCACACAAGAAGAATGCTATTGTATTTAGCCTTTTCTAAAGACAAAAAGTCAAATGTAGCATTATCTTCAGGCTTAATATTAACTTGGAATGATGTCTTTTACTGCAAAAAGTACTGAAATATATATATTTATATGCACAAAATTTGTATTCCTTTCGCCACTCAATACACATCAAAGACCAATAACATTATGGTATTGATTCCCATCAAATTCAATTTTCAAACCATTTTAACACAATTTAAATTGTCGATCCTAACCATTTTTTTTATTAATTAATATACCTCTACTTTATTTACTCTATATACAAGTAATTGATTGAATCGAATATATCCCCACTTTTGCCTGACTAGTTCCTGTGTGTTAGTCTGGGAGCTAAAACACACCTTCTGAACTAAAACACACCTACACTCGGGTGTTTCCGCCGAACCAATCAGGCGAGTGGTGAGCGGAGCTTGTTACCAAACTTGGAAGCGACGCCCGAGATGGGCAGAGCTTGCTACCGAACTCGGAAGCATTTGGCTCCATTGCCATCAAAAGGGTAGTTGGGACGTGAAGCTATACAGCTTATGGTTTACAAATATTTTCTAGTTAATACTATCTCTCCAGTGTGTATCGGTATAATAAAACATTTGTCATCACTGTCATCTTGATTGTCCTCTATGTCTGAATCACTGGATCTGAAGCATTGTCTAACTCATTTAGCCATACATGTGCTAATACAACAAATTCTACTTTCAATTTGCCAAAATTTTGGTCAGTGTCATTGTTTTAGTCGATTGTAGATATGTTTCATTCACAAATTTCAACACTTAAACAATTTAGCCAATCAAGCAACGTTATGCTTATTTAATGGCATACCTATTGAACTTTATTAGGCCTTTTTTGATTGGCTTAGAAACAGGGATGTTTCTGGAAATGTTGGTTCTCTACCAACTGTGCCTCATTTAACACAAGGTATACATGTAGTTGTATAGAGTAACAGTGAGTCTGTTGTGAGGATTACATAGCAAAGAGTTTTATTAAATGGATACTGTTATTTCACACAATAAAATTTGCTTAAATGCATGGCTGAACTGTAAAATTATGTAGACAATCTGGCTTTCCATAGACCGACCAAATTTTATATTGCTGCTGGCCATCAGACCTCCATCACTGTCGAACATTGTTAGATAAATCAAAGCATCTTCTAAGCCTTGATCTGGCTTAAAATCTCAGAAGTCTTTCAATTAAAGAAGTTGGAAAAAAATGGAGAATTTTTGATGTAACTTTGAAGAGTAACAATGGCACAAGCTGTGCCTGTAGTGTTTGTAATGAGATCACAGGGACTCGTCTGTATGGAACTCTGTGACGTGTGACAGCGCTACGGCTCTGGTAAACTCTAATCCAGATATTAAACTGGGAACTTCATAACATTTTCTTGAAAAAATGTTTTGCAATCCTGTCCAGACATTTGTAATTTAGACACACTGACTTTACAACATACATGTATATATACTTTGAAGTGCTGTAAGAAGTCACAAGATATCGAGCGTAAATCACCTAGGGAGTTGATTGCAAATAGAGGTTTATTCATTACAATTGAATCTGTTTTTGTTCCTTTTTCAACTTCAGATGCTGGCAAAGAGCTGATTTTATAGATAGTCATAAAATCAAGTGGTTTGCTGGAATCACAGTCTCCATTATCATAAGGCCGATATGGTCGAGGACTTTGTAACCACCATATTCCTGTACCTGCCTTGTGATTTTTAGAGTTATTGCCCTTTATTGAATTTGCAAGGTGGACAACTGATCACCTACTTCAAACATTTTTCTGCAAAAAAGTCTTTATATAGCTTTCTGACAAATGTTTAAGTATGTGTTCAAGAAAAACATATGATTTGTATTACAATTGTATATACCACCAACTTTCGGAACCTGGTCCAAGTTGATATACTGTATGTTCCTTCAGGAAATGCTTTATGGTTTTAGCATAGGAAAGCATTATTTAAATGAATACAACAGCCATGTTCCATGAACGGTCAGTGTGGTATCTGATATTATAATAGTGACGTCAACGCATTGGGCCGTGGCATTTGAAGTCTATTTGAAGGGGCCACGGTGGCCAAATGGTTAAGGCGTTCGATATTCTGGTACCACTATCCCTCCACCACTTAAGGTCGTGGGTTCGAGACCTACGTGGGGCAGTCACCAGGTACTGGCAGTTGGTCGTTGTTTTTTCTCCTGGAACTCTGGCTTTCCTCTACCATCAAAACCTGGCTCGTCCTTAAATGGACATAGCTATAATAGGACGTAAAACACAAACAAACCAAACAAACCAAGTTTGAAGTCTAATTGACTGGGAATGTCCTACACCTTTGGTAGTGGAGTTCTATAGAGGCAGCACCATACAGTATGAACTGTACTGCTAACCTACACAATTAAACCTCTTAATTAGAAACATGCCACTCATTAACACTTCCTTTGTTACAGTTTGTTTCGGTAATCTTATCCAATTATCGATTAATTAGCTAATTCCAATTACAAGTGTACCCTGTAGCAGTATCTCCATCACTTGTGGGGAGTTCAAAGTTCTCTTGAGTTTAATTTATCTGTGGCTTTATAATTTAAATATTAACTGACTGCAATTTTGACTATCTAATGATAGACTTTTTCAAGTTATATTATTCAAAAAGTGTTGTCTGTCTTTGAAAATGAATTGTAATGAATGACCAAGAGATTGTATTGGGAGTTATAGGGTCGGTTTCCAAAAAGCTGTATTCATTTCTGCACATGAATCATTCTGAAAATTTTAAGAACTTTGTGCAAAGAACACATTGGGTATGTACTGTATCCCCCCCAATAAAGTAATAAACACTATGTATCTTTTGACTCCTATGATAAACACTGTATTAATAACTTATATTAACCTGAATGTTTAGGATATGAAGTGTTTGTTAAAATTGTATTGTGATGAAGCTGTATTAATATTTTTGCAATTCACATCTGTGTGTTTGGGACCAGTTACTCACGTCATCAACAGAGAATTTGTACTGTGATTATTACAAGGATAACAGGCTGCTAATTGATATAACATTCCATTATTGGGGAGTATATATATGGGAATGGTGGTTATAAGACTCTCTTCATTGGCAGGGTCATTTAGATTGATAGACCTGAGTTCTAGGCACGGGCAAGTCACGGGTCAAATATTGGACTCCTTTCTAGCTTGTACTAATGTGTCGGGAATATCAGAGACAGTACTTTATTAACAAGCACAGTTCAATAACACAAAAATAGAAAAGGTGTATGATTATTTCACTGTCGATAAAGAAAAAGTATTTTAAAAATATCTTTATTAAACAATCTTCTTTGTAGGATCAATTACTTGGACATTTAGGGTTACCCCAGTTTGGACCACTTTATTTCATTTTCATTTTCATCCAAACAATACACATTCAAAGGATCAAACGGCAAACAAACAAAACAACAATGGAACGTTACGTCAGAAAACATAATTTCTGTTAATGTCATGTTTCACTTTATCTCACGTCACTGCGATGCTCACCCTGCTGTGAAGAAAATTTATCGAAAAACTGCTTACTGTTTTATCCATAAACTGTTACTAAATACCGATTGATGAGAGGTTGTCATCAACTTGTTATGTCCAACTGTTTCTTAAAGATGTGAAAAGTATAAACATTAAGCTTTTTGGGCTGATTGGTCGAGGGGTTGACACTTCGGCCTTCCATGCAGGCGGCCGGGGTTCGACCCCCGAAGTCGTCGCATTCATGGAATATCAGAGAAAGTGTTTTTCTCCTGCCCACACAACTCCATGGACCCAGGTGGAGTATAAAACGGTCTGGGGTGGATGTTGCGGAATCTGTGATGTAGCATTTAAGTGAGGTGGCACTATAAAAAGATGCCGTTGGAAGCACGGCCCCAGGTCTGCTGGATAACTGAACTACTCGGTAGTGAAGCGGACGTAAAACCTATCAATCAATCAATCTATCAGCACGGTCCCACTACAAACAGAACACATTACATCTCCAGCAAACATGCAGGCATACACACATAGGGAGATATTAGCAAGGTGGCATAGGACTAGTAGTTAGCGCCTGATAAGGCATGCTCCTACAAATTCCTCAAAAATTGTATATCCTAATTGTATTAATAGTATTTCTATGTACTGTAAAGCGCTTTAGAGTGGCTTATTTTAGCTAGATAGGGCGCTATATAAAATGTTGTATATTATTATTATTATTTTAGACGAAAGGATTGAACTTTTTACACAACCAGGAACGTTGATCACTACTCCCATTGGTTTTTTGGCACGTCTGACCTGATTGTGCCCGTGATTGGCTATCTTAAATCTCACGTTTGAGACAGGATTGATTACACCGGGAGAAATTAGCTAATTACTAAATGACAACTGTGTGATTTATAATTCCAGTGGATTTAAAGAAAACTGGATTTTTGTTATGTCTGTAGTGAACACGATCCATGTTTAGCTACACCTTCTAAATTATAATGACCTTACAACCCTCAAATCTTCAAAGGACCGAGCAAAATCAATATAAGGTTTAGTCAAAAAGACAATTAGGGGGGGAGCAGGGGTAATGAATCGAGGAAACAGATATTTGACATTTTCAAAACAATTACTGTATGCAAACGAAGAAAATTGAAAGTGAAAAATTCTAATGGATCAAATATTGCATAAGGGTATCGGTGGTAGTCCTTGTGGAGACCGAACTAATCGTCACTTGAAGTTGATACCATTTACTAGCCTCGCCAATTATTGCTTGTCCTGTGTTTTAATTGCAAGATTTATGAAAGACAGCATTTTAATTTTGAAAAATAAGTGTCAATATCAAAATAAAATTTAATACAGATGAGTATTGAGATCTCATTTAAGTGATTGTTTTAGAATGGCAATTAAAGTGTGATGTGATTAGAATGGCAATTAAAGTGTGATGTGATTAGAATGGCAATTAAAGTGTGATGTGATTAGCTTAAAATGAAATAGATTGCAAAACATAATCCAATTCAGATGTATAAGACACAGGGATTATAAAAATATTACCATATTTGTCTTAAAAGATGCCATTATTAGCAATAACTGGTAAATATTTTTCAATTCCACTAGCTTGGAAATTTTAGGAAGACAACAACGGAAATTTTAAACTTGGAATATCATGAATCAGAATGACATAAGTAATGACTGTGTTAGGTTTTAGAGCTTTATTGTTCATGATGTATTAATAACAAATGAAATAGAAAACGATGATAAGTTCCTTATATTCCTTTCTTGGCACATCCTAATAACTATTTGGTCCTCTAAAACATCCTGTTAACTATTTGGTCCTCTAAAACATCCTCATGGTCAATATCCTTTGTGTCAAACACGTCAGTTGATTTGTCCATGATAACAACTATGAGAGAGGCGTATGCTATGTTTTGTATATTCTGTAGACAACTATAATTACTATTTTCTCACTTGATTAGTGTTAAGTGTACAAACAGGTGCCCTTTTGTCGAAGGTCAATGTGAAATCTCTTGTATGAAACGTTTGTCTCGTGAGGATTAAATCTAATAGTAATACTGGCCGTGCTAGGAATAATGATTGGTTTTCTCACTTAATTCGCCAAATTTCACAAACAAGAGCCCCTTTACCAGAAAGGTTGGTCCAGTGTTGGTTCGGAGTGTAAGGTTAAGTGAGCACAGAGCTCTGTGTGTCCCCTTTCAGATGTCTTAATGAGATATTGAGACCCTGTGTTTCCACTCTAGACTCTGTGTTTATGCCTGGAAGCTTGACACCGGTCTTTACTCGGCCCTCAACCTTGCTTATTATCCCCTTGATTGCTGGTTACCATGAACAAATGGAAATTCTAAGACTTCTGGTGGCTGGCCATGTAAATTCCATATCTTCCATGCAACAGTTGGGGGATGTATCAAAACCATTTCATTAGAACCCTTAGGGTATATTTAAGTGAGTAAAGTTGGTTTGTAAGTAAATAATTACAAGGGCATTTGGAAAATTTTGAATCTGTTCAATGAGTAGATATTATAAGATAGTGGCAGGTGATATAATATTTACAAAGAGTGAAACATGTCTAAACCAAATCCTGCACATACATTATCAGGATATCCCCCTTGAGGACTACACATGTATTTTTATTAACAAATTTGTTCATCATCATCATTTTGTGTTAATTAATACCAAAAAAATTAAAAATACATTGCAGTGGGCCAGGGATCTTAAAGTTGATGCGACCCCTTGATGCGACCCCTGCTGGCCCCAGGGGTTGCATCAACTTAAAGCAGGGTTGCCAACTCCCACGGCGTGAGACAAAATCTCACGCATTCGAAAATATTCTCCCTCTATCCCACGCGAAGCCATAAATCGGCATTTTTTAGTTTGGGTCGTATAAAGGGGAATAACTCTTATTGCAACGTTGTGCTTTGGAAGTGAGCTGACGCGAGGTGTCGCTTTACATCCGGTGGAAACGAATGTAAATATATCGTAAGGTGAGGTGTTTTCACAATCGTCTGCTGGATAACCGAACTTCTCGGTAGTGAAGCGGACATTAAACCTATCAATCAATCAATTAAGTTGTTCTCACTCTTAAGCTTAATATTGAACGTTCCTATTGCACAGAAAAAGAAAGTTTTACTAATAATATCGTCGTGTATTAGGAGATTGTTTTTAGGCCGGGCCTTCACCTATATTAAGAGAAAACTATTCTTGAATCACGATCAGACAGTAGCTAATGGCTGATGAAAAGTTCGAAGTTATTTTTTGCAGTAAAGTGGCGTATATGATTTAACACACCGGAGACTTGTAGTAATAAACAATTTTAATCTGATGCGATGAAAAAATAACGAGGTTCGGGAAGTGCTTTGGCATGTTGGATAGACATACGTCACATAGTACATAGGTAGTCCAATACATAATCATGCAACAGATCGGATTGCCAACGTGGTATAAATGCTAAGGGTCTAACTGATATTTGTTGCTTAGAATAGTAGCCAGAAGTAATTGTAAAATATTTTTCCACTGTCAAATTATCATATTTTTATGTTATGAACTTTTTCATGTTACTATGGTAAAGTTCTTACTTTTGATATGAACTGTTATTTTTTAAACAGGTAATGGAAATACAGAAAAAAAGACTGGTACCTGTTCTAGCCAAGGGTGGAATCGTTACAAGAAAGGCCTTTGATTATATAATGTGTTGCATTTCTGATGTCAGTTTTTTTTGTGCAATAAATAAAAATCTTTTATATATCTGCAAAAAAGGTTTTGTTTTATTTTCCTACAAAGACCTTGAAGTGAAAATATCAACAATGCAGGTGTTATAGGAGTCAGAGAAAGCCAGGATTTGTTCGATACATTTGTAAATGTTATCTTAACACCTAAAACGACGTTACGCTGCGACGCCGTCAAAAGTATCACACATTGTAAAACCCAGTGGAGGGAGATCTCCCACACTGGACTCCTAAGAGGTTGGCAACCCTGCTTAAAGATTCCTGTCCCACTGGGACCAAAGGAGGCATGGTAGTCTGTCTAGTGGTAGGATATCGGGCTTGTGACCTAAGGGTTGCGGGTTCAAGTCACGTCACGACACTGTGTTGTATCTTTGAATATATAGTTTACCCCGCTTGTTCCAGTCTACTCTGCTGTAAATGGGTAAGTGGTTGGGCAGTGCTAGAATTGTTGAATGCTAGCTGTGAGCACCGAAATGGCTGCACCGGCTGTATGGTACTCAGGAAGTTGAGAAAGATATTGGCTGGTTGCAAAGACCCTATAACCATGGAAAATAATTTGTGAACTGCTTTGAGACGAACTACAAACTTGGTTGTGATAAAGCGCTATATAAGAACCTCTAATTACCTGGTATTATTTATAAAAAAGGCCAAAAGTAAGACAAAGTTAGGTCGTTTAACTCATTCACCCCTATAATTCATAATGAACTATTCCAGCCTTTGAATTAGATGAATTTAAAAGTGTCTTCAGGTGTGAATGAGGTAATGGTCAGAAGAACAACTGCACAGATTCTTACTGCACATTTGGTCCTAATATTTCACAGGAGTAAAACAATCATACGTTGTATCAATTAGCTTTAATAAGTATCAATGAATGTTTTGAGGCTCTTGCCACCTTAGGAATCACAGGGCCTAAACCGGGAATTGCATGCATTTTTGCTTAAAAAATCCACTCCATAGCAACTGCAGATATTGGACTGGAAGTATTGAAGGATAGGACATTACTTCAGGGAGTGGCAATGTAGGTCCCATTCCTATAACTGATTCATGTACACATTTATATGGATCTTAACCAAAGGTACTGAGCAGCATCGTTGGTCCGGGGGTGTGGGATTCTATTACTGTATTAAGGAAGGCTGTAGTTCCCCGGGGGGCTTAACATATAATTAGATTCAATTGAACAAAGAAACAAACTAGGGATACAGGCCCATTGGGCATCTTATTGCAGTCAATTTTCATGTTTACAGTTTTAATTATTCGCAAGCATTTCACATCGACTGTATAGGAATTGAATGTGTCCCCCAATATGTCTGGCCCAGAGGAACGCACTTAGTACCAACACGGCATGATTCATGGCATTTTTCGATCAATTTTAGTAATTTGGTGGCGATGTGTATGGTGGTGTCTGACGTCTGATTTTGTCGTCATCGGGACGTGTCGCTCTACAGGGAAAGCGCAGCACAAAGGTTAATCTAATGAATTGTGGCATCAAAGTGACAATAGCTTTTATTCAGATATATTACGATTGTGACAACGAAAATTTATTATGAGAAAATCTAGATTAGCATTTGTGATATTGTGTGGTGATTTATAAGTGAAAGGATTTTAGTTAATGATGGTGTGAACATCGTGTTTTGCACATTATTAATGATGTCATGAACTAGACACAACTGTTTGATATCATCACACACTGAATACAGAAACACATTACCATAATTAACACAATATCTCAGTCTTGGGAACCATGGGAAAGAATTTAAATTAAAACGATTTTGAGGATGATCTTATTGTGATTTTATTAAACATTCATCGAAATGTGATTCAGTTAATTGCCTAAATTTATTGGCATCAGTTTATTTGTGTGAAATGTTGCAATTGGTTTCAGCTATCACTGTCTGCATCTTCTTCAGTACATAAGGATTGGTAATGTAATCTAAGAATATCTTGTCTGCATTTTATACGAAATACTGTACACTGGGAATTTTAAATTAAATACATTCTGTACAAGTATAACTTTCCTGTAAATCATGGCTTTTGCATCTGTTTAAATGTAATACCGTTTACTGGGAAATTTTCGCTACAGTTGAACTTTTGCCTTTTTTTGGCCCTTGTCCTCTGTAATGGGGGCAAACTTATCATTATAGCGAACAGTATATAAACAACATTATGTACATAGTAATTAAATGTGAAGGCAAAATTAAAACAGGGCGAATATGAATTTACTGGCGAAGGGCAAATGTGTGACTGGGTGAAAATTGTCCGGGATACAGTATAGTTACATATTGATAGATTGTTTCTTCTGATTAAATGTTTCTATCTTTTAATGTCATTCTGGGTATTGATCGCAAAAAGATTAATTTTAATTTTAACTCTCAATATTTTATTGTATACCAGTTGATAGTGAGATCTTAAGAAAATATTGACGTTAGTTTCCAATTAAAACAAACAAAATACAGCAAGAATGAAGATGTCCAATGTATGATGGTTTTAACAAACAAAACACAACTGACATGAACATGTATGATGGTTTGAACAAACAAAACACATCTGACATGAACATGTATGATGTTTTTACGCGATCTTTCAACTTGTGTTGAAAAATAACAAGAAAATTGCAGATGTGGGTAGAATTATCAATCAGTTAATTGATGCCTTCACGGAACCTGTATTTTTCGTCACGGAATAAGTGGCTGACTTTTTGAAACACAACAGGGCTATAGTTGGAACCAGTACTATAAAAATCAATAGAGTGTCTGTCTCTTAAGAAAATATTGACGTTAGTTTCCAATTAAAACAAACAAAATACAGCAAGAATGAAGATGTCCAATGTATGTGGGTTTTTTCAAACAAAACACAACTGACATGAACATGTATGGTGTTTTTAACAAACAAAACACACTGACATGAACCTGTATGATGGTTTAAACAAACAAAACACACGGACATGAACATGTATGATGGTTTCAACAACCAAAACACAACTGACATGAACACGTATGACGGTTTGAACAAACAAAACACAACTGACATGACCATGTATGATGGTTTAAACAAACAAAACACACTGACATGAACGTGTATGATGTTTTTAACAAACAAACCACAACTGAAATGAACATGTATGATGGTCTTAACATGTATGATGGTTTTACAAACAAAACACAACTGAAATGAACATGTTTGATGTTTTTACGGGATCTTTCAACTTGTGTTGAAAAATAACAAGAAAATTGCAGATGTGGGTAGAATTATCAATCAGTTAATTGATGCCTTCACGGAACCTGTATTTTTCGTCACGGAATAAGTGGCTGACTTTTTGAAACACAACAGGGCTATAGTTGGAACCAGTACTATAAAAATCAATAGAGTGTCTGTCTCTTAAGAAAATATTGACGTTAGTTTCCAATTAAAACAAACAAAATACAGCAAGAATGAAGATGTCCAAGGTATGATGGTTTTAACAAACACAACACAACTGACATGAACATGTACGATGGTTTGAACAAACAAAACACAACTGACATGACCATGTATGATGGTTTAAACAAACAAAACACACTGACATCAACATGTATGATGTTTTTAACAATCAAAACTCACTGGCATGAACATGTATGATGTTTTTACAAACAAAATACAACTGAAATGAACATGTATGATGGTTTGAACATGTATGAAGGTTTTAACAAACAAAACACACTGACATCAACATGTATGATGTTTTTAACAAAGAAAACACAACTGAAATGAACATGTATGATGGTTTGAACATGTATGAAGGTTTTAACAAACAAAACACACTGACTTGTACATGTATGATGTTTTTAACAAAGAAAACACAACTGAAATGAACATGTATGATGGTTCTAACAAACAAAACACAACTGAGATGAACATGTATGATGTTTTTTACAAACAAAACACAACTGAAATGAACATGTATGATGGTTCTAACAAACAAAACACAACTGAAATGAACATGTATGATGTTTTTACGGGATCTTTCAACTTGTGTTGAAAAATAACAAGAAAATTGCAGATGTGGGTAGAATTATCAATCAGTTAATTGATGCCTTCACGGAACCTGTATTTTTCGTCACGGAATAAGTGGCTGACTTTTTGAAACACAACAGGGCTATAGTTGGAACCAGTACTATAAAAATCAATAGAGTGTCTGTCTGGGTACTGCTGGACTGAGAGCAGGCTAACAGGACCTCACAAACCTTATCAATTCTAGGGCACGCTCTCACAATAATTCCAACATCATTTCGGAGAAAATGGGTCCCTAGGAATTTGAAAGAATTTCCTTGGACTGTTGGACGATGTTAGCAGACTGTTGTTTTATTTTAATGTCTTAGAATATAATGGGGAAGGCAAGAGTGTGTGTGTTTGGATGTGTGTGTGTGTGTTGGGGCAAGAGGGGGGGGGGGGGAAGGTTGTATAAGACTATATGTGTGTGTTGGCATGTGAATATTGATAGGAATCGTAATTGGTATTTATGAGGTTGCAATATGTACATGTTTTGATGTGAAGGGAATATGCGCTTATCATGGTGGGATTGTAGATGTTCAATAAGTGTAGACTGTTTATAAAATATCCATGTAATGTACGTATAAGCGTAAATCAAAAATAAAACAATGTCGACGGCTTTTCAGTAGGAATTAATTGAGGTAAAAATAGATCATTCGGGCTGTCGTTATGCCCGTACATTATTAAGTCCCTTTGCTAGTGTGCATACTGTCAGTATTAACTGTGATGTGGCTGAGATCAAAGTTTCAATACCTATAATAGATATCAATAATTGATGCAAATCAATCTTGTCTCGGTCAAGGTCTGTTTGTTCACGTTATGTTGGGGACACGTACAAGAGGTTGTTACAGCGTAACCACATCCACTGCCAGGAAGTGCATATGCGCATGCATGCATTACATTATTTTGCCATTTTGCAAGTGTTTTTCAATATGAAAAAAAAGGCTGGCTACTGTATATAAAATCTGCTGTTTATTTCCGTTATCCTGTTTAACAAATGTCCAATAAGTTTCGATTAGTCAGCAGTAATGTTTTGAAATTTTGTAGCAAATTCTGTCTATTTGAGGGACCATTTCAAAAACAAAATATTGCATTGCACCAATAATAAAGCTCATTTGTGGTAGAATAATATTAAGAGATTTGAATTGAACTTGAAATGTTTTTTTTGTTCAAATTTACATAATCTGTGGCTGTGATTAGATGAAAATTCTTCGTAATTTTCACGCTCTTGTAAAACTTCATTATAAACAGCGCAGTACCAAGTTTTAGAACAGAATGTTTATTATGGTAATTTAAAACTGGAAATAGGTGCAGATTAAACATTTTATTATACATTCCGAAATAATAACTAATGATTATTGTTTAATTAAAAGTTATTATGATGTGTTGATTTGAGAGTTAATTTATGAAGCTTCTAGTAATTATAGTCATTGAATTTTGAAGTAACTTAAAGCAAGTTTCATTTCTGGACTTCTGAATTTGTTTTTTTATCCTTGTGTGTTTACGCTGTGAAGTTTATTCTACTGTATTCTGTTCTGT
The DNA here is from genome assembly GCF_002113885.1 of Mizuhopecten yessoensis. Classification (NCBI taxonomy): domain Eukaryota; kingdom Metazoa; phylum Mollusca; class Bivalvia; order Pectinida; family Pectinidae; genus Mizuhopecten; species Mizuhopecten yessoensis. The sequence continues at coordinate 261,576 of NW_018408044.1, forward strand.
TATTTTGTTAAAGCCACCTTTGCAGTTGATTGATACATAAGTACATTTTGTCACCCTTCTAATTTGTAACGATCTTTCCGATTGGATATCTTGCCGGGATCTATAAAAGCATGTGCGAGGGGAGATAACTCACACTATATCTCCCTGCATAACAACAAAGATGGCGTCCGACACACTTTGAGTACGAAAAACTGGCTCCATAACTTTTGCTGAAACTTTCCATGTTTGTAGAACTCAGTGCGATCTACCTCCTTGTATATCTGTTATATCTGGAAAAAATCTATTTATGGAGATCGGCATTTTGACCACTAGTTTCTATATAATTCACCCTGGAGAATTAACCCTTAAGGCTGACGAACTGAAACTCCAAACATAAGTAGTCTAAGTTATTCTGAAGAAAACGATATATTTGGTTTTTCGATATCTTTCACAGAAAGGCTCCTAGAGGGTTTTGAAAATGGGGTGTATTTTCAGGGTTTTCGTGGAATTTTCCAGAAGATCGTATTTCTCCGTAGTCAAGCGCCAATTTGGGTACCCCCCTCTAGGCTAGAATTGAGATAAGAGCTTGTTGCGCATGCGTTAAATGTTCTAGCCGCTTATCTGGTTCAACTTGTAGCAGTGAGTTGGATTGACTTTTCACTAGTGCCATTAATTTTTACCATTTTACAATATCAAAGGCAATGTTATAGGTGAATACAAGTTGTTCCGGCCCCCGAGTTGTTCCGTCCATAGTCGTTCCGACCTTAGTGGATCAGGCCCCTACCCGGTCTGGCCCCATATTCTTAATCGTTCCGGCCCCATAATATAATATTATATATATATGATTCGTGTTTAATATGATTCAGTTGGTTTTATTCAAAGAAGTAAAATTAAAAATTAAAACATATATCACATTGTACATTTGTTTTCTTTTCATTTTACATGTGTGTTGTCTAAAATAAACGGCAAAATACACCTGTGAAAACATATGAGCCCATGGAGTAAGATTGCTATTTAAGACACATTACAATCACTGTCTTTTGTTTATCTTATTACCTCGTGAGAACTGTATATATGGCTTCCACCAAACTCTGTGTAAATACGTATAGTCTACCGACGTTGTTTTTACTTTTAGTTTTAGTTGATAAAAGATGTTGTATTTTTTTGTCATCACATCTTGTTAAAATCGATCTTTCAAGTGTGAAGATACAATTTTTTATGATTTCAACTAAACAGACAGTCGGCAAATTTAATAGAATAATTTTGTCATATAAGGAGCATATTTCGATAGAAAATTCATAGCGTTTATCATGTCTGATGTCTGTCGTAAGTGTATGAAGATTGTTCGGCCTCGCTAGAAGTTCACTGCCAATTCATCGCTGCTCACCACATTTAACTCATCCTTTGTTTTTGTTCGACGGACCCACGTTGACTGTAAGTCGCAGATTTTGTTGCAATTTTGTCCATTTCTTTGCTGTAACGGCAGCATCATGCAGGACACATTTTGCAAAAGGAAATGCCCTTGACCCTTATTCAAGGTCAAAGGGGTCAAATTTGTTTAAACACTCGAACAATTTCTTCAATGTAACAAACAGCTGTTTTAGCCGTGTTTAAACAGAGTTATTGCCCTCTATACTTCATTCCATCTGTGACATCCCTTCAGGTGTCATCACACCAGTATACTAATTGTAAAACATTTTCAGTGGAGTATACAAATGTTACATTCATGTAGAGATAATTTAACAGTCTAAAACCATAATGGTAACCAGTTAAAAAGCTGGTAATAAATCCATCGTTTAAATGAGATATTTATTGTATATAGAAATGGCTGTAAATGGTTGGATGATATTGTATAGTTGCTAGCTGTGTATGGTTGGAGACGAACTACACTATCAATATTTTATCATACGTACCTGGATCACTGCTACAATGACGCAAGTGTTGCTGCCTTCATGTCCACAGAGAATAATAAGCACACTGAGGTGTAGTGCGCCTTTCATCTCGAAACAGTTTTTAAAATGTTTAAATTAAATTCTTTGTGAACCGGTATTTCATTATCTTAGATTCATTCCTGTTTGATTACCTATCGGTACATTACAGTAAACTGTTCTGGTATCAAACTCATAACACTGAACTGCTTTGTTTTTTAAGAATTTCTGGTACAAGATTTGTCTTTATGTGAAGTACTGGTACACAATTTGTATTTAAGTGAAGTACTGGTACAGAATTTGTCTTAAAGTGAAGTACTGGTACAGAATTTGTCTTTAAGTGAAGTACTGGTACAGAATTTGTCATTAAGTGAAGTACTGGTACAGAATTTGTCTTTAAGTAAAGTACTGGTACAGAATTTGTCTTTAAGTGAAGTAATCGTACAGAATTGGTCTTTAAGTGAAGTAATGGTACAGAATTTGTCTTTAAGTAAAGTAATCGTACTTATGTTTTCTTTTAGTGAAACACTGGTACAGATTTTGTTTTGTATCGTGTTTGTGATCATTAAATAATCATGAAGCATCGCTCACTCAGTCCTAGCTTGAAAAAGGGACCAGTCGGTCTCACTCAGTCCTAGCTTGACAATGGGACCAGTATGTCTCACTCAGTCATAGCTTGACAATGGGACCAGTCGGTCTCACTCAGTCCTAGCTTGACAAAGGGACCAGTCGGTCATGAAACGTTGCGACACAGTTGATACGTACATTGTTTGTATATAAAGTAAAACTTTGATAAAACATATTTTCAAACTGATGAATCTTATTGAAGATAATTAATTTTCATTGTTCTTCTTTCAGAAATCGACCTTGGCACCAAATATGTTGTGGACATGGAAGGAAATCAGACGATACTGTATCACCATCAGAACAGGTAAGGGGCGTCAGAAAGCCAATCAGACGATACTGTATCCCCATCAGAACAGGTAAGGGGCGTCAGAAAGCCAATCAGAACATACTGTATCACCATCAGAACAGGTAAGGGGCGTCAGAAAGCCAATCAGAACATACTGTATCACCATCAGAACAGGTAAGGGGCCTCAGAAAGCCAATCAGAAGATACTGTATCACCATCAGAACAGGTAAGGGGCCTCAGAAAGCCAATCAGACAATACTGTATCACCATCAGAACAGGGAAGGGGCGTCAGAAAGCCAATCAGACGATACTGTATCCCCATCAGAACAAGTAAGGGGCGTCAGAAAGCCAATCAGACGATACTGTATCCCCATCAGAACAGGTAAGGGGCGTCAGAAAGCCAATCAGACGATACTGTATCCCCATCAGAACAGGTAAGGGGCGTCAGAAAGCCAATCAGATGATACGGTATCACCATCAGAACAGGTAAGGGGCGTCAGAAAGCCAATCAGACAATACTGTATCACCATCAGAACAGGGAAGGGGCGTCAGAAAGCCAATCAGACGATACTGTATCCCCATCAGAACAGGTAAGGGGCGTCAGAAAGCCAATCAGACAATACTGTATCACCATCAGAACAGGGAAGGGGTGTCAGAAAGCCAATCAGACGATACGGTATCACCATCAGAACAGGTAAGGGGCGTCAGAAAGCCAATCAGAACATACTGTATCACCATCAGAACAGGTAAGGGGCCTCAGAAAGCCAATCAGACAATACTGTATCACCATCAGAACAGGTAAGGGGCGTCAGAAAGCCAATCAGACGATACTGTATCCCCATCAGAACAGGTAAGGGGCGTCAGAAAGCCAATCAGACAATACTGTATCACCATCAGAACAGGGAAGGGGCGTCAGAAAGCCAATCAGACGATACTGTATCCCCATCAGAACAGGTAAGGGGCGTCAGAAAGCCAGTCAGACGATACTGTATCACCATCAGAACAGGGAAGGGGCGTCAGAAAGCCAATCAGACGATACTGTATCCCCATCAGAACAGGTAAGGGGCGTCAGAAAGCCAATCAGACGATACTGTATCCCCATCAGAACAGGTAAGGGGCGTCAGAAAGCCAATCAGATGATACGGTATCACCATCAGAACAGGTAAGGGGCGTCAGAAAGCCAATCAGAAGATACTGTATCACCATCAGAACAGGTAAGGGGCGTCATAAAGCCAATCAGACGATACTGTATCACCATCAGAACAGGTAAGGGGCGTCAGAAAGCCAATCAGAACATACTGTATCACCATCAGAACAGGAAAGGGGCGTCTGAAAGCCAATCAGAAGATACTGTAGCCCCATCAGAACAGGTAAGGGGCGTCATAAAGCCAATCAGACAATACTGTATCACCATCAGAACAGGGAAGGGGCGTCAGAAAGCCAATCAGATGATACTGTATCACCATCAGAACAGGTAAGGGGTGTCAAAAAGCCAGTCAGACGATACTGTATCACCATCGGAACAGGTAAGGGGCGTCAGAAAGCCAATCAGACCATACTGTATCACCATCAGAACAGGAAAGGGGCGTCAGAAAGCCAATCAGAACATACTGTATCACCATCAGAACAGGTAAGGGGCGTCAGAAAGCCAATCAATCATACCTGTATTAAGGTTCTATTGATTTCATAACTTCATTTTGGTTTAAAGTTAAGACTGAAGATGGTTTGCAGTTGTCATTTTCTAAAATCTGCAACGAGGATGCTTCGTACCTTTTGGCTTTATGATACATTGATGCTGAAATGAAGAAGAGGATGAAAGCTGGTGTTTTTTACTCATGTTCAGTTGTAGGAAAAATGTTCTGCTTTCTGTCTTCAATTGGTAGATTGGTTTACTTAACTTTCACATTGTAGATTTATGACCAGTTGCGATTACCTGCATACTCATTCCGTCTGGATTGACAATAATGTAAGATTTGGGGAATAAAGATTAACATTAAATGTTTCCATCAACACGGAATTGTTGGGGATTGAAGAACATCAAACTATAATAAAGTCCAAATGGAAAGTTTGCAGCAAACACTGTTTCCATGGCAACATATCTCAATTTCCTCAAGGAGGCAACGTTTGACCTTGTCGCAGTGCAAAGCACAAATTAACCGCAACACTTTATGATAGACAATTTAAATCATTATTGTTTGCAAAATATTGATCACCAAAAGAAATTAAAACACTGCTGGCTGTAAATAAATTGCTAGTTTACAGTAAAGTCAGTGATAATTGTTGACATTTCATACTCCCACGTTGCTGCCCCTTCCAAGCATATTTCCTAGTTTCTTATTTCACATAAGAACTACTTGTGTTTGCTCTGTTTGGTGAGTGTACCAAATAGAAAAAGATAAGGTCATTTAATTATTTTTTTTTGAAAAATATGTTTGAGTACTCTCTGCTTTTGTGCAGTCCCATTGGAATTCAATAAACCCTTTCACCACTGTAGACCATAACGGACTCATCCATATCAATGCATGGTACAGTCTAGTAAAGTTACATAGGGTTAAAAGGGCTAATATATGACATATCTTAAGAAAGAATATTTTTTCCAGTGTCTCCCAGAACAGATTCTATATATGCCAGTTCTACCTTTGCCTTTGAAATTTAGCGCAAGATTTACTGATGAAAAATGTAAAATCATGTCAAATATTAACAATAATGAAAAACTGATTGGGAGAGAACATGTCGCTTCAGTTGAAATGTTTTGAATGGTACCAGCTAGGGAAAAAGATACCAGTGATATAGTAACAGGGTTCTCTGTAATGGTACCAGCTAGGGAAAAAGATACCAGTGATATAGTAACAGGGTTCTCTGTAATGGTACCAGCTAGGGAAAAAGATACCAGTGATATAGTAACAGGGTTCTCTGTAATGGTACCAGCTAGGGAAAAAGATACCAGTGATATAGTAACAGGGTTCTCTGTAATGGTACCAGCTAGGGAAAAAGATACCAGTGATATAGTAACAGGGTTCTCTGTAATGGTACCAGCTAGGGAAAAAGATACCAGTGATATAGTAACAGGGTTGTCTATAATGGTACCTAGGGAAAAGGATACCAGTGATATAGTAACAGGGTTCTCTATAATGGTACCTAGGGAAAAGGATACCAGTGATATAGTAACAGGGTTGTCTGTAATGGTACCTAGGGAAAAGGATACCAGTGGTACAGTAACAGGGTTCTCTGTAATGCTGAGAACTAGTGATGGGCAATTGGTTTAAAAACATGATCGATAATTGGTTTATAATCGGAAGTAGTTAACCGATCAATGATCGATTGCAATCGGTTTATAATTTTTTGGGACGGAATACCCAAACAAAGTGAGAACACTACTGTTACATCAAAAGACAGAGTTGTTCACTATACATTAGGTTTCATTCTTTTATAATGAATTGATATCAATCAACTATTTTGCATTTTTATCAGTCATATAATATAAATCATAACAATATGTGACTTTCAAAGCATATTTTACATAGAATACATTAAAATAATTTGATTTCAATGATGAACTGATAATTTCGATTATGGAATTTGCAATTGATAATTGGAATCAGAAAGTGCAAACTGATCAATGTTTGATTATAATTGATCCTGAGCCCATCACTTCTGTGGACCTATTGCTTGGCTCCCCTGTGAAGATGTTACTTGGGTTTATGACATGGAAAACTAGCCCTTCATCATAGATTTCCTCTATATGTAAGGTGACATATAAACTGGGGTTGTCATATTGGTTTTTGGTGTGTAGAGTTGAAATGGCCAAACTTGTTGCCTGTATAATTCTCGCGGGACTTCCATTTAATTGCTTTTTTTTTGATGGCCAGTTTTTGTTGTCATCTATAATCTACATGGTGTCTAGACCCGTATAGCTTCACAGCAAAATGTCATATATGGGGATCATCTGGCCAGGTCTGGGCAGTGAAAGTTAGAGCACTTACTTATCACATGTCTGAATAGGACATCGTGTACAGGCTGCCTCTGACGCAGACATGGACGGTAGAACATGTACAATCTGTTGTTCATGTATCTATAACCATTGTCAGCTTCCCCAAGTATTCTCATAGCAGTTGAACCAACGATTATAGTTACAAGTCTGGAGTTGTATTGGCAGTGCTAGCCTTCTAGCCGAGTGATCAGCCACAAGCTACAAGATGGTTCACCACTTGCACATGTACTATCACTTAGCGACTAGATGGTTCACCACTGTGACATACCTCTAGTGAAAAAATGTACATCAAAGCAGTGTTCAATCTAAGATTTGTACAGTCACATGGCATCCCCCTAATGTAACCCAACCAAATAGCAGTGGCATATATAGTGTTATAAATGCCATATATTGGTAAATTGTTGATGTCATCTTACAAGGATTTCAGTCCTTAAATGGACTTTGTTTTTGTAGGGCTTGGTCGATCGTCTGTAACTAGGTAGCTCAAATGCTAGAGCACAACTGTCTACAGTTCAGAGGGTCCTGGGTTTGAATCCAGGTCTGCCTGTGCATTTCTCTCTCTTCTGTTAACACTGGTGCCATGCACGTGACCAACCCTTGTTTTAAGTATGGGGTAAACATTTGGCAAGGGGGTACCCAAATCTTGGTTGTAAATAGTGTTGTATTACGGGTTGAGGATATAGAAAAAAAGGAGGGAGGAATGTAGCAGAACTTGACTGGGTCAATTACTGGTGAACAGGTAGCTCAATTGGAGGAAAACCAGAGCGTCTAGAGAAAAAACACCGACCTATGGCGCCCCGTGGCGCCCTGACGACCTTTGGTGACCTGGCGACTGCCCAACGTAGGCCTTGTACCCGTGACCCAGTGGTAGAGGTCTGAAACTCGTCCACCATGTCCCTCTATGTCTCAACTGCTCTGGATTACATGTATTTCTTGAAATTTCTGTGCTTATGGTGAGGACTCATCATGTATGGCGTATATACAGATACCTGATCATGTGATAGTTGAATTTATAATCAATAGTTAACACCAATTAGTTGAAAATAAAGCCTGAAAACATTTACTTAAAAGGCAAACAAAATGCGATGGATATTAACACAATTTGTCTTGGAGTCTGTTTGCTTTTAATTAAGATCACAAAAAATCTGATGAAAATTGTCAGTAGAGTAAAACAAATTAATTTAAAATTCAAGAAATGTCAATGCACTTGGCCATCACAGTCAGTTTAATTGAAGGTAATTGTATAAAACAGTGTAAAAAGACATTGGAAGACTGAAGTAGGGGATATTATAGTTACTCAAGGCACCAGTAATTGGGTTTATAGCACTGAGCGAGGTTTTGTCCTGTTCATAGCTTCCAAGATAAACACAATGTTGTTGATCTCAAACACAATTATCACTGATAACATTCTACAATTATACTACGATGGCTGTAAAAGACAGTGCAATGTAATAGCTTTTATATATATCAGCATGAAATTAGCAACTGCTGTTGTATAAGGTTTTGTAAAAGGTTCATATAGCACAACCAGTGAAATGTTACGAATTCACTGGTTGTGCTCTATGAATCTTTCCACAATCTATACTGATCAACCTGAAGAAAATGTTAAACAATGTTTTATAATATAACCCCAGTTATATATCACAATGCTTTAATACTGAGATCCAGTAAAACCTAATGATATATTTACTGATAAATGTATAATCATAATGCGATTAAAGCAACATTTTTCCCACACAGAAATTTCAAGGGCTTCATGTTTTGTTAAGACTGTTACCATTCATTTATTAAGATCTGAATTGCAGTTTGTAAAATCATTCAGTTGATTAGATGACAAACTCAACCAGAAATAATTCGGTGTTTCTGCAAAGAAGGTGGGCAGTTATATGTTATATCTTAACTCATTCACCCCTGAAGATAGATTAGAACCCTTCCAATTTAGAGGTTGGATTAATTCATTATGAAATTTCAGGGGTGAATGAGTTAATGTTTGATTCCAATCTTTCACTCTGAAAATGTTTCAATGGATTTTTTTTTGATGTGATAATGAAATGTTTTAATTATTTATTTGAATTTAAAGTGCAGCTTTCTGAAACAATGGAATGATTGATCTAGTTAAAAAGGGCAGAATGAGTTGCTGATGACGTTAGATCTGTATAAGTATGCATAGTTTGGGAAGTTGAATTGTTTTGATCAAATTTGTTAGAATTTACCGTATCTCATATCCCCCAATCCAATTCACACCTGATGGTTTCCCAATGATCAAGAGCTATCTGTTTCTGTGTAAAACCAATCTTCTGGCTAAATTTCATTTAGATTTTATTATGAGGAATGACAAAAGAATAAGCAGCATCAATATTTATCAAAATTGAAAAACAAATTGTTCCATCCAGTGTGTGATGCCTTTATTCAATTTTGGTCTTGATTTATTTGGAAGAGTGATATTTTGTAAGGACTTGATGGGTGAGGTACATGAGGGATGGGACAGGGCCAGGCATTATCTGGTAATGGGCCCCACTATAACACTGAGGTGCTCGTTATCCAATCTCTATCCCACATCCATCACCTTGGGTTACATAATCATTGGCCCTCCATTGTTTCTGTTTCCCCTAGATATCTGTTTGAGCTTACCTGACTGTGGTGTTATGGGATAAAGTTAACTTGCAGTGTGAATATAAATCTAACACTCTCTCTGTTATTGCTCTGTATTGTTGCCGTTGTCAAGGTTATATTTGTATGTTTGTGGCAGTATGTCATTGTTCTCCACTAATGCACTTTACGATTTACCTTTTTATTTGGCCATTTCAGGCTCATTGTTTTACATTTTTTTGCCATTTCAAGTCATTCTATTGAAGTTTTGTCATCTCAGGGCTACTATATTGTGAATTTGTCACTTTTCTGTCATTCACTTACAATTTTTTTTGCATTTCAAGGCTTTTCAGTATAAAAAAATGTTGTTTCTGAAAAATATGCAAGGAGGACTCCGGTGTATGTCTGATGTGGTGTGTCCTACAGACCCACACCTAGAGGGTAAATGTGGTAAACCCGTCTAGCCACCTCATTCCTTGTGTAGATATATTCAGGTTCATGTCTGGTGAGGTGTGTCCTACAGATCCACCTAGAGGGTAAATGTGGTAAACCTGTCTAGCCACCTCATTCCTTGTGTAGATATATTCAGGTGTATGTCTGGTGAGGTGTGTCCTACAGGTCGACCTAGCTAGACGGTAAATGTGGTAAACCCGTCTAGCCACCTCATTCCTTGTGTAGATATATTCTGGTGTATGTCTGGTGTGGTGTGTCCTACAGACCCACACCTAGAGGGTAAACGTGGTAAACCCGTCTAGCCACCTCATTCCTTGTGTAGATATATTCAGGTGTATGTCTGGTGAGGTGTGTCCTACAGATCCACCTAGACGGTAAACATGGTAAACCCGTCTAGCCACCTCATTCCATGTGTAGATATATTCAGGTGTATGTCTGGTTTGGTGTGTCCTACAGACCCACACCTAGAGGGTAAATGTGGTAAACCTGTCTAGCCACCTCATTCCTTGTGTAGATTTATTCAGGTGTATGTCTGGTGAGGTGTGTCCTACAGGTCCACCTAGACGGTAAACGTGGTAAACCTGTCTAGTCACCTCATTCCTTGTGTAGATTTATTCAGGTGTATGTCTGGTGAGGTGTGTCCTACAGGTCCACCTAGACGGTAAACATGGTAAACCTGTCTAGTCACCTCATTCCTTGTGTAGATATATTCAGGTGTATGTCTGGTGAGGTGTGTCCTACAGGGCCACCTAGACGGTAAACATGGTAAACCTGTCTAGTCACCTCACTCCTTGTGTAGATATATTCAGGTGTATGTCTGGTGAGGTGTGTCCTACAGATCCACCTAGACGGTAAACATGGTAAACCCGTCTAGCCACCTCATTCCATGTGTAGATATATTCAGGTGTATGTCTGGTTTGGTGTGTCCTACAGACCCACACCTAGAGGGTAAATGTGGTAAACCCGTCTAGCCACCTCATTCCTTGTGTAGATTTATTCAGGTGTATGTCTGGTGAGGTGTGTCCTACAGGCCCACCTAGACGGTAAACGTGGTAAACCTGTCTAGCCACCTCATTCCTTGTGTAGATATATTCAGACCCTTATAAGATATTGCAGGTTCTTTACACTGCCAGTTTATTTCCATAAATCCTCTTTATGCTGCCCTCCATCCTACAGTATAACCTTCTTATACTGCCGGTCAAATGTTGGCAATATAAAGTGGTTTGGCATTATATATTTGGAGATGTATAAAGGAACTGTCAAGAACAGAAAGTAAATGTGATATCAACATATGTTGGTAATACTTCTATTTTACCAGTGAAAAGCCCACGTCTGGTAATAAGCCCACCCCCAAATTTCCTGAGATGGTGCTCTGTAATAAGCCCGCCTGTTTCTTGGAGAACTGTACAGAAAGTGAAATTCTTTGTTGCCCAGCTAGATGTGCCCCCAGACTTTTTGAGGTTGCGAAGGAAGGGATGGGCAGTTTGTCAAGGCTTTAATGTACATGTCATCTGACTCGCCTATGAAATAAGTTAACTAAATCCATACCATCAGTGTTTGAGGGTATTTCCTGTATGGCACCTTCAGTATTTTTGAGTATTTACTGTTTAATACCATCAGTATCTGAGCGTATTTAATTTATAATACCATCAGTATTTGAGGATATTTACCATAAAATACCATCAACACTTGAGGGTATTTACCATATGGTTACCATCAGTATCTCAGGGTATTTAACGTATAATACCATTTGTATTTACAGTATAGTACCATCAGTATTTGAGAATATATAAGGCCATCAATGTTTGAGGTTATTTAATATATAGTACCATAATTTTTCAGGGCATTTACTATATAATATTTACATTCTGTATGCTTAGACCCATTGACAAAAATTACATTCATAAATGCATAACACAGGTGTTCATAGAATCTCAGCACGTGGGAACTGATAGTAACCTGATCACACTGCGTAGTAATACACTACAAAAACTACTCACTCGGAACGACCGAACTAGATGCTTAATTCTTACATCTTAAAATATTATTGAACTGTGCTTTGTGAAATATCCACGTATTCAGGTGTCCTGTGCTACAAATAAACATTGAATATGGAACTACATTTTGTTGTGTTATTGTTGTTGACGGTTGCTAAGATCTCTCACGATAGTGTCACATTCCCCCGCGAAAAAACACTGTTCTCGCCACTGCGTTGCACACGTGTATAAGCAGGAACCAACCCTGTTTATTTGTTTTATTCGTTGTTATATCGATCCACTGAAAGGATTCGTCAATGTAAATATAAGGCATGATATTTATTTTTTCAACATTTATGAGGTCATAACAACAATGGGTTTTTGGACATATTTTACATGAATCGCTAACGCGATTCATTCAATATGTCCATAAACCCATTGTTGTTATGGCCTCATAAATGTTGAAAAAATAAAAATCATTCCTTAAATACCATCATTTTTGAGAGTATTTACTCTATGGTACTATCAACATTTGTGGGTATTTACAGTATAATGCCATCAGTATTTGAGGGTATTTACCATGTAGTACCATCAACATTTGAGGTTATTAACCATATACTTGGATCAGTATTTGAGGGTATTTACCATGTAGTACCATCAGTATTTGAGGGTATTTACCATATAATACCATCAACATTTGAGGGTATTTACCATATACTGGCATCAGTATTTGAGGGTATTTACCATATAGTACCATCAACATTTGAGGGTATATACCATTTAGTAATATCAGTATTTGAGGGTTTTTACCATATAATACCATCAGTATTTAAGGGGTTTTACCATATAATACCATCAGTATTTGAGGGTATTTACCATGTAATACCATCAGTATTTGAGGGCATATACCGTATAATACCATCAGTATTTGAGGGTTTTTACCATATAATACCATCAGTATTTGAGGGTATTTACCATATAATACCATCAGTAGTTTAGGGTATTTACTGTATAATACCATCAGTATTTGAGGGTATTTACCATATAATACCATCAGTATTTGAGGGTATATACTTTATGTTATCAGTGTGCTCATTGGCAATTCATCATGAGATAGTGGTAAGTAAATATTTCTAAGGGAGATAAGTCTTGGATATTATCTGTTAGATCTGGCAATATTTTACTGTAACAAATTGTGAAACATTTTTTTGCAGTCATCTTTGTAAGTACTGAAATACATATTTTTACTGATAGCTACTTTTCAAAACTTTCAGATTAATTGGAGGATAAGTAAGAACCAAGATTCCTTGACAATAAATAGATGAGTTAATAATTAAGTCTTATACCATTGAATCCCACAGGTATCAATATTTAAAGAAGGAATGATAGAAATTGAGAGTGGGGTGGGGTCGGAAAGGATAAAAGAAGAATTTATGGGGTGAACAGATCATAAGATTTAGGGGTGGGGTTGTGAATGGTTGTGAATGGGTATTTGGTTGGTTGAATGGAGTTATAAACAATGAAAGTAAGGGTTGGGCAGTGGGGGTGATAGGAATCATAAAGGTAAGGGTTGGGCAGTGGGGGTGAAAGGAATCATAAAAGTAAGGGTTGGGTAGTGGGGGTGAAAGGAATCATAAAAGTAAGGGTTGGGCAGTGGGGGTGATAGGAATCTTTAAAGTAAGGGTTGGGCAGTGGGGGTGAAAGGAATCATAAAAGTAAGGGTTGGGCAGTGCAGGTGAAAGGAATCATAAAAGTAAGGGTTGGGCAGTGGGGGTGAAAGAAATCATAAAAGTAAGGGTTGGGCAGTGGGGGTGGAAGGAATCATAAAAGTAAGGGTTGGGCAGTGGGGGTGATAGGAATCATAAAAGTAAGGGTTGGGCAGTGGCGGTGAAAGGAATCATAAGCATTGTGAAAGGAAGGCTTTTCAGAATTGGCAAGAGTCATATTGTTTGCTATCAAAACCAAGAAATTATGCACAGTTTAAAACAACTTTAAATAGTGTGTCAAAATTATATGTGAGTTGGCCATTGGTAGACATTTGATTGTGACCAATCCTCCATCTACATGTTCATGTTATTACCAATGTAATGGTTTCCAAGTTGCATGTTTGTGAAACATAATTACTAAGACAAATGCCCATCCTTTGTAATTTGATAAAGGATGAATACTTTATGATCTTAAGGCTGCATACTTGAAGATTATTTTTTTAATGTTTAGAGCTTAATATTTAAAAAAAAAAATGATTGAATTGTTTTCATTTTTTTTTTTCTTTTTAGGTCACCTGAGCTTTAGCTCAAGTGACCTATTGCTATCCGTTTTCGTCCGTCGTCGTCCGTCGTCCGTCGTCCGTTAACATTTTACATTTCAAACTTAAAGTCAAGTTCTGCTGGGCCGATTGAACTGAAAGTTGGTAGAAATGATTGCCTCATGGTCCTGACAAAGTGTTGTTATTTTTCGGGTCGATCAGAAATCCAATATGGCCGCCACGGCCGCCATTTTGAAAACCTATTTCAAACTTAAAGTCAAGTTCTGCTGGACCGATTGAACTGAAAGTTGGTAGGAATGATCGCCTCATGGTCCTGACAAAGTGTTGTTATTTTTTGGGTCGATCAGAAATCCAATATGGCCGCCACGGCCGCCATTTTGAAAACCTATTTCAAACTTAAAGTCAAGTTCTGCTGGACCGATTGAACTGAAAGTTGGTAGGAATGATCGCCTCATGGTCCTGACAAAGTGTTGTTATTTTTCGGGTCGATCAGAAATCCAATATGGCCGCCACGGCCGCCATTTTGAAAACCTATTTCAAACTTAAAGTCAAGTTCTGCTGGACCGATTGAACTGAAAGTTGGTAGGAATGATCGCCTCATGGTCCTGACAAAGTGTTGTTATTTTTCGGGTCGATCAGAAATCCAATATGGCCGCCACGGCCGCCATTTTGAAAACCTATTTCAAACTTAAAGTCAAGTTCTGCTGGACCGATTGAACTGAAAGTTGGTAGGAATGATCGCCTCATGGTCCTGACAAAGTGTTGTTATTTTTCGGGTCGATCAGAAATCCAATATGGCCGCCACGGCCGCCATTTTGAAAACCTATTTCAAACTTAAAGTCAAGTTCTGCTGGACCGATTGAACTGAAAGTTGGTAGGAATGATCGCCTCATGGTCCTGACAAAGTGTTGTTATTTTTCGGGTCGATCAGAAATCCAATATGGCCGCCACGGCCGCCATTTTGAAAACCTATTTCAAACTTAAAGTCAAGTTCTGCTGGACCGATTGAACTGAAAGTTGGTAGGAATGATCGCCTCATGGTCCTGACAAAGTGTTGTTATTTTTCGGGTCGATCAGAAATCCAATATGGCCGCCACGGCCGCCATTTTGAAAACCTATTTCAAACTTAAAGTCAAGTTCTGCTGGACCGATTGAACTGAAAGTTGGTAGGAATGATCGCCTCATGGTCCTGACAAAGTGTTGTTATTTTTCGGGTCGATCAGAAATCCAATATGGCCGCCACGGCCGCCATTTTGAAAACCTATTTCAAACTTAAAGTCAAGTTCTGCTGGACCGATTGAACTGAAAGTTGGTAGGAATGATCGCCTCATGGTCCTGACAAAGTGTTGTTATTTTTCGGGTCGATCAGAAATCCAATATGGCCGCCACGGCCGCCATTTTGAAAACCTATTTCAAACTTAAAGTCAAGTTCTGCTGGACCGATTGAACTGAAAGTTGGTAGGAATGATCGCCTCATGGTCCTGACAAAGTGTTGTTATTTTTCGGGTCAATCAGAAATACAATTTGGCTGCCATGGCCGCTATTTTGCTACTAAGTTCTAATAGGCCGATCTCACTTAAAATTGGTCTAGGAATGATCAGCTCATGGTCCTGACAAAGTTAAGTTAACATTATACTATTTTTTACTCAAATTGGTACATATTTCAACAACAAAAATAAATACTGTAGACTCAGGTGACCGTTAAGGCCCATGGGCCTCTTGTTTCTTTTATCCTTCCATGATAAAATCGTTTTTAAAAGTTTTTAAATTTTCTTTTATTTTGCCGTGATTGAATCAATATCATCAAAAGGTTTGATTGGAAGGGTATTTTTTATTTTGGAGTTCTTGCAGACTTGATTACGTGAGATGCAAAGGTAATGATCCTGTTAGATTTCCTTTTTGTTAAGTCAGTTTGATTAAACAATGTTATTCACAAAATTAAAAGTACATGCCGAAACCTACTGTTACACTATCGGCTTTGCTTCTGCGTGCATCTATAGTCATAAAAAATGAAAATAAGTCGAACTTGAAAGAGAAAAACTATATTTCAAAAGACATGAAGAAATACAGGTTGGTTTGACTTGAATGGAAGGTACAGGTAGAACGTGTTTATTACAGAGATAGAAATGTCCTTTATGTGGTACGGCAGAGTGTACGTGGTTTTGTGTGATCCTGTTTTCGTTCTGGTGTCTATACCATCCATGCTGTAGAATACATTACAAGAATAAAGGACACGACTTGTACGTACCATTGATGTTCAGAATCAGAATACATTTGACAGAGCTTGATAAATAAAGATTATACCCAATTTTATTTCTAACTTTGCCTTTTAAAATAAGTACTGTTCAATTTTTAAAGAAATCACCACCACATTGAGAGCTTTAAGACGCATGCCTTTTGTTCTCTTTGTTTGGGATTTGTGGTGGTGGCAAATAAATTGCCTGTTTCAAAGATGAGAGAAAATGAAAGTAATTTAATTCTCGTTTGCTTTAAAAACAGTCGATTTGTTGCAATCATTCTGTCCTTTTTCAGTCTTTAGACATTTTCTGTACAATTCCTGTATAGAAATCAAAAATGGATGACTGTTTTTATATCCTTGACCTTAGACAGTGTATATAAGGAATGATTCAGAAGGGTTGTTAGACATTTGGGAAATATAAACAATTTCTAAATAGTGGTTCTTTTTAAAAGTCCTCTATTTTATCATTTTGTTACATGTATTGATTTTAATAGATCTCTGAAGATCAACTATGGCACAAATGAAACTCAATATGCATTTTATTAGGTCACCTGAGCTTTAGCTCAAGTGACCTATTGCTATCCGTTTTCGTCCGTCGTCGTCCGTCGTCCGTCGTCCGTCGTCCGTTAACATTTTACATTTCAAACTTAAAGTCAAGTTCTGCTGGGCCGATTGAACTGAAAGTTGGTAGGAATGATCGCCTCATGGTCCTGACAAAGTGTTGTTATTTTTCGGGTCGATCAGAAATCCAATATGGCCGCCACGGCCGCCATTTTGAAAACCTATTTCAAACTTAAAGTCAAGTTCTGCTGGACCGATTGAACTTAAAGTTTGTAGGAATGATAGACTCATGGTCCTGACAAAGTGTTGTTATTTTTCGGGTCGTTCAGAAATCCAATATGGCCGCCACGGCCGCCATTTTGAAAAACTATTTCAAACTTAAAGTCAAGTTCTGCTAGGCCGATTGAACTGAAACTTTGTAGGAATGATCAGCTCATGGTCCTGACAAAGTGTTGTTATTTTTCGGGTTAATCAGAAATACAATTTGGCTGCCATGGCCGCTATTTTGCTACTTAATTCTAATAGGCCGATCTCACTTAAAATTGGTCTAGGAATGATCAGCTCATGGTCCTGACAAAGTTAAGTTAACATTATACTATTTTTTACTCAAATTGGTACATATTTCAAAAAAAATAAAAATACTGTAGACTCAGGTGACCGTTAAGGCCCATGGGCCTCTTGTTTATTGTGAAATCCTATACCACAAAGTAAGGTCCCACACCACAAAACGATCGTGACGTCTCAACACACAAACTGTACTGTGGTCATTGTGAGGTTCCCCACCACAAAACGATCCTGACGTCTCAACACACAAACTGTATTGTGGTCATTGTGAGGTTCTCCACCTCAAAACGATCATGACGTCTCAACACACAAACTGTACTGTGGTCATTGTGAGGTTCCCCACTACAAAACGATCCTGACATCTCAACACACAAACTGTACTGTGGTCATTGTGAGGTTCTCCACCACAAAACGATCGTGACGTCCCACCACACAAACTGTACTGTGGTCATTGTGAGGGTCCCCACCACAAAACGATCGTGAAGTCTAAACACACAAACTGTACTGTGGTCATTGTGAGTTTCCCCACCACAAAACGATCGTGACGTCCCACCACACAAACTGTACTGTGGTCATTGTGCGGTTCTCCACCACAAAACGATCGTGACGTCTCAACACACAAACTGTACTGTGGTCAAACAGCATGTATGATTGTGAGGCTCCACACTATGAATAACTTTGAGGTCCCAACCCACCAATGATTTTGATCTGAAAGCTAAATTGCCTATTGAAAAACCAGATCTTTTTATATCATCTTTTCATATTCCTGCCACAATTAAAACTGTGGCAAACTTGACTCATATATATTCCAGATAGATGACTTTATTGAGGAGGGGTTCCCCAGGGTCTGTTCCTCTAGACCTCAATTACTGTATCAAGTTCATGTAAAAAAAAAATCAATTTGAAATACACTTCTAGGGCGATGTTATGTAGCCTGACTTTTTATTACCCTAGTTTCTTGTATCTTACTGCTGTTGTTCATTGATTTTCGAAAAAATAACTAGAAAGAAAACAAATGCCATTTTGTACCAACTTGTCAGGCAAGATCTATGATGGATTTACAGCGCACTGTAAACACGGAGAATTTCACAATATTTTTGATGAGCTTTCTATCAGTCTGCCTTTATAAAGAAATCATCTTGTTTCCCTGTGAAGTCCTTTAATTGCAAGGTAGATTGAGTCGTTCAGGATTCAATCTGAATTGATTTTTCAGTTCAATGTAGGTGAGAATCCCAAGCAGTGTTTCAATCCTTTGATGTTGCATTTCTACATTTAATTGAAACGTCATTGTAGTATTATATATAGACCAGCAGGTGTTTTGTGATTGGATTGTTACAGGGTTTTTATTCCCTATTGACATTGGTAAGGGTACAGGCCTACCATCTACATATGACATAGAAGTACAGGGTAACCAAGCACTACAAAAAATGTGGTACCGGGTTACCAAGCACTAGACAAAGTAAGGTACAGGGTTACCAAACACTTAAGGTACAGGGTTACCAAGCACTAGACATGGTAAGGTATGAGGTTACCAAGCACTAGACATAGTAAGGTACGTGGTTACCAAGCATGTACTGTGGTCATTGTGCGGTTCTCCACCAACTAGACATAGTAAGGTACGGGGTTACCAAGCACTAGACGTAGTAAGGTACGTGGTTACCAAGCACTAGACGTAGTAAGGTACCGGGTTACCAAGCACTAGACATGGTAAGGTTTGGGGTTACCAAGCGCTAGACATAGTAAGGTACGGGGTTACCAAGCACTAGACATAGTAAGGTATGGGGTTACCAACACTAGACATAGTAAGGTACGGGGTTACCAAGCACTAGTAAGGGACAGGGTTACCAAGCACTAGACATAGTAAGGTAGAGGTTACCAAGCACTAGGCATAGTAAGGTAGAGGTTACCAAGCACTAGACATAGTAAGGTAAGGGGTTACCAAGCACTAGACATAGTAAGGTTTGGGGTTACCAAGCACTAGACATAGTAAGGTACGTGGTTACCAAGCACTAGACATGGTAAGGTATGGGGTTACCAAGCACTATACATAGTAAGGTACCGGGTTACCAAGCACTAGACATGGTAAGGTATGAGGTTACCAAGCACTAGACATAGTAAGGTAGGGGTTACCAAGCACTAGGCATAGTAAGGTACGGGGTTACCAAGCACTAGACGTAGTAAGGTACGTGGTTACCAAGCACTAGACGTAGTAAGGTACGTGGTTACCAAGCACTAGACATGGTAAGGTATGGGGTTACCAAGCGCTAGACATAGTAAGGTACGGGGTTACCAAGCCCTAGACATAGTAAGGTAGGGGTTACCAAGCACTAGGCATAGTAAGGTACGGGGTTACCAAGCACTAGTAAGGGACAGGGTTACCAAGCACTAGACATAGTAAGGTAGGGGTTACCAAGCACTAGGCATAGTAAGGTACGGGGTTACCAAGCACTAGTAAGGGACAGGGTTACCAAGCACTAGACATAGTAAGGTAGAGGTTACCAAGCACTAGACATAGTAAGGTACGGGGTTACAAAGCACTAGACATAGTAAGGTACGGGGTTAACAAGCACTAGACATAGTAAGGTACGGGGTTACAAAGCACTAGACATAGTAAGGTATGGGGTTACTAAGCACTAGACATAGTAAGGTATGGGGTTACTAAGCACTAGACATAGTAAGGTATGGGGTTACCAACACTAGACATAGTAAGGTACGGGGTTACCAAGCACTAGACATGGTAAGGTATGAGGTTACCAAGCACTAGACATAGTAAGGTACGGGGTTAACAAGCACTAGACATAGTAAGGTACGGGGTTACAAAGCACTAGACATAGTAAGGTACGGGGTTACCAAGCACTAGACATGGTAAGGTATGGGGTTACCAAGCACTAGACATGGTAAGGTATGAGGTTACCAAGCACTAGACATAGTAAGGTAGGGGTTACCAAGCACTAGGCATAGTAAGGTACGGGGTTACCAAGCACTAGTAAGGGACAGGGTTACCAAGCACTAGACATAGTAAGGTAGGGGTTACCAAGCACTAGGCATAGTAAGGTAGAGGTTACCAAGCACTAGGCATAGTAAGGTACGGGGTTACCAAGCACTAGTAAGGGACAGGGTTACCAAGCACTAGACATAGTAAGGTACGTGGTTACCAAGCACTAGACGTAGTAAGGTACGTGGTTACCAAGCACTAGACATGGTAAGGTATGAGGTTACCAAGCACTAGACATAGTAAGGTATGGGGTTACTAAGCACTAGACATAGGAAGGTACGGGGTTACCAAGCACTAGACATAGTAAGGTACAGGGTTTAACCAAGCACTAAATAAGTAAGGGACGAGGTTACCAAGCAATAAACGTAGTGTGGTACAGTAGTATTCAATCAGACTGCTTTATTTTCAAGATTTTGTAGCATTACTATTATTGTACGTATTTTACTTAAAAATTAACATTTTAGATCAAAAAGATATATACAAGATCTTATTTCTATATTTATTGTGTACATTTAAATGTTTCAATGACGTATTCTGAAGAACCACATCTTCTGGCTCAGTCGTATAAAACAGATATTTGCCTCTGTAAAGTTTCACGTGGGCTATAGGTGGGAACGGAAACTTGGAAATCATCTAATGGAAGAACTGATTTCAGGCGCATTTTTGGCATGCAGAGTGATAAAAGGCTGCTGAAAGTCTTTGCTGGCATCTTAAATGTCTTCTGAAAAAACGTCTCGCATGTCCCTTATGTGAGCAGTTGACACTTCACCGACACGACTCTCACTTTATAGCTGATCTTTGGGGAAAATTTACACAATTTTCCTCGGACTAATTGTATTGTTTCCTGCCTAATGTCTGCACTGTACCTAACATGGTGTGTTCTCCTTCCACAAACCAGACATAGGTCTTACAGGCTGAAAAAATATACAAACACAATAACCCTCTTATTTAAACGGTACATGTATATGTTAAAATCTCAATATAATGCCCCTGGTTGCAAGGTCCCTTTTCTTGTTTTCTTAAGAAACTCTATTCAACTTTCCTTCAACTCATCGCCTATACCTGTTTAAAATGCCAAACTTTTTTTAGGACAATTGTGGCAGTATAACGAGGTTCCACAGTGCTCAAATAGATATAACTATATATGTCGTTAAACGTTACTAAAATGGTTTTGTCAGTATCACAATAAAACATGAAAACCTGGTTTACTTTGTAATACACGAGTTGTCATGGTATTGTTGATTCAGGGAAACGTTGTAACAGATATACAGTTCCCTATATTGGGAATTTTAAATATGACCTCTTGTGGATAATTATGAAGAAACCTGCAGAATTCTGATTAAAACAAAACAGACCTTCTTTTGGAAATTCTTAAATGTTCTCCCATCAAGCAAATATCAGCAGCGCATTGACTTTTTTTCCTCACCTAAGATCAGTGCAGAAACCTGTCAGAGGATTGGAAATACGGCCTTCTAAGTGGCGCTGATTGCACATTTACATCCCGATGCGAGTGTCTTTCACTGCTCGAGGACACTTAAACGGCACGTTACAGCGTGGCAAGAGAAATTGAATTTACATCACTATTGTGAAATTGTTATTCTTGGACATTAGATTGATTTTCCTTGTGAGATGACGGCTAGATTGATTCCTCCTCCAACATAACACTTTTGAAACGTCCAATCCTTTTTAATATTTTTTAAACCAATTTTAGAAATCAGATTATTGCAAAAGACAACGTTTTGAGTAGACTCATTGGAAATAACAAAAATCACAAAAGACAGTTTGTAGTAGACTTCTGGGAACTCTATAGAAACATTTTAATGAGCTCTAGATACCAACGTATTACATGTAGGTCACCATGGCCGATATTTTCTACTGTTCTGACACACTTTCCATAGATGATTTGATATACAAGGCATATATATATATAATTCAGATCAAAATTCAAGTACTTTTGTTTATTTAGCTTCCAAGTTCAGAAGTGCATATAATGCAGTGTACATTTACAGTATTTTCCCTTGAATGGAGTATTGTCTACATCCCCCGTATACCTCTTTATTCTGCCCTGTATAATACTAATGACTCATATTTCATTTTTAAACCCAAAGAAAACACTGCATTTAAGGATCCCTGTCCCACTGCACTACAGTTTTTCTTATCTGCAGTAACCTCCCCTTAATTTCATTTTGGACCTAACTGTAGCAGAGATGGCCCAGAGTGTTCCTTTGATTGGGTACAAGTAGCTCAGTGGGTAAGAGTGTTCCTTTGATTGGGTACACGTAGCTCAGTGAGTAAGAGTGTCCCTTTGATTGGATACATGTAGCTCAGTGGGTAAGAGTGGTCCTTTGATTGGATACATGTAGCTCAATTGGTAAGAGTGGTCCTTTGATTGGGTACACATAGCTCAGTGGGTAAAAGTGGTCCTTTGATTGGGTACACGTAGCTCAGTGGGTAAGGGGGATAGTGCAACAACCAGAAGTTCAGGGTTAAAATGGGGGTCTGGTCCACGGAAGCATACTTAAAATGATACAGCTATATCCGAAACAAATTAAGGGGAGGTAACTGTATACAGATAAAACCACAACGCAGTGGGACAGGGACCCTTAAGCTTATAGGTCTTTTATTTACATATGAAAGTGCATAACAAAATGTGACTTAATTTTCCAGTAACAATTTTACGGGGTTTGATCAGTAGTCAGTGAAACTTTGTATGTAGAGTTGTCTAATTATCTTGAGCGTGAGATGCGGGTAATTAGGTATATGACGTGCGGTGCGTATTTTGCAAGTACACATTTTTAGCTGGTGATGACAGGTAATCAAAGTTTTCCGAAAACTAATTGAATTTTCATCTTTATTTCGATAAGTCTTGCAACACTTAACACTTCTTACAAATCACCAACCCCTTGACAAAATGTGCTGTGATTCCATGCTATATAGCCCCTATGATGCAGGTTGAAGAATACTTTTAGAATGTTCATCTCACTATGGCATTCCCAACTTCTGCCTCTGACTGATAACGCCTGTGAAAATTACACTGATCAGGTTCAGGAAATGTCTTTTCAGGAGTTGACTTGGTTTGTGGGTTGTACCTATAAATGACTGTGTAGCATCAATAACACAGATTCAGAATAAAAAAAAAAGATTTGGAGAAAAGATAGACCCAAAACAAACAAATCTCTGAAAAAGCAAAAAAAAAATGTGCTGACTTTCATATAAATTGATCTGGAAATGAGCCCTGGACAATGTGTTGTACTTAATTTATACTGACTTCTATTTCGCCCAGTGTTAGTTTTGCCCAGTGTTAGTTTTGCCCAGTGTTAGTTTTGCCCAATGTTAGTTTTGCCCAGTGTTAGTTTCACCCAATGTTAGTTTTGCCCAGTGTTAGTTTCGCCCAATGTTAGTTTTGCCCAATGTTAGTTTTGCCAAGTGTTAGTTTTGCCCAGTGTTAGTTTTGCCCAATGTTAGTTTTGCCCAGTGTTAGTTTTGCCCAATGTTAGTTTTGCCCAGTGTTAGTTTCGCCCAGTGTTAGTTTCGCCCAGTGTTAGTTTTGCCCTTTACATTTGATTTCTATGTTTATTGTGTTGTTTGCTTATATTTGCTAGAAGGATAAATTTGCCTTCATACCAGAGGACAAAAAAGGCAAAACCTAACTACTGTGAAAATTTCCCAGTGTACAGTATGTTCTAATATAGAACTTTGGAAAATACTGATATTTAATTAGTAACCTCATCTCCTCCAAAAGTACAGACTTACTTCATGCTCCGATAAAAAAAAAATCATAAACAAGTTTCTGGTTGAGGAGCTATTGAATTGAGCCTATACATAGAAGTCAATACATGAATCAGTGGTGATAAAACGGAAAGAAATTCAATACAGAACTACGGTTGCAATGTGTTAGGTGTAGAATCACAGGTACTGTTGCTGAATGTTTCAGAAGGTTCATTGCAAATAGGTTTAAAGAATACGGATGGTAAAGTCTTGTACTTTTATATTTGTTAGATTGGACCAATATTTGTTTAATTTCCATTGGAAGTAATTCAATTTAGGTTAGCATTATCAGTATTAGGTAGCAGTTTGATAGTATGCCCATATGAGCCCTGACTGACCCCCAGGGGCTGATGGGTGGGGGCCAAAAAGGGTTGAATTGACTGAAATTTCAAAAATCTTCTTCTCAAGGCCCAGATAGGGTAGAATCAAATACTCTTAATAGATGAAAGGGTCTTAAGGTGCTCTACACAAATTATGAATTTTGTGACCCTTGGGTCTCACATTTCCCCCTTGGGAGAGGGTAAACTTTACTATAGTTTATATAGGGAAATCACATTTTGGACCAACATTTGTTTAATTTCCATTTATTATGGTTTATAATGGCAAATGATCCTTTGAATATTAAATGTTAATAACTTGATTGGAATTATAACCCTGAGTTGACAGTTTGATACTTTGAAAATTTTGAGCCAGCCCTACCCCCAAGGGCTGTAGGGTTGGGCCCAAATGTGTCAGTGTGCTAAAATTTCTTCATTTTCCTTGTTTAGAATCAGAGGTGCTTAAGTTTCAAATACTTTTTAGTCTTAAATCTGTATGCTAGATATTGAATAAAGTGGTTTTATTGTTTTTTGTCACTTTGAATAATATTTCTGTTCATGTTAAAAACAAAATCAACTCTGTGTATAAATATATCAGGTGACCGTTAAGGCCCATGGGCCTCTTGTTTTCAATGTAATCGTAGATTTTAATCACGCTCAAAGTTTTTTTCTGATTTGGGCAAGAGCATTAAGAAGTCAACTTAATTTACTAAATGCCGGTTACATAACAGCAAAAAACTAAAAAGGATTCCCTTTGGGTGAAAAAGATTCTGATAACACTGGGGAGGATGAGGCCTGTATCATTGAAACTGTGACGTGATGAAGTGAGACGTGCTGAAAGTACATCTGATGTAATACTTACATGTCGGTGATTTAACGTGATAAAGTGAGACGTGCTGAAAGTACATCTGATGTAATACTTACATGTCGGTGTTATAACGTGATAAAGTGAGACGTGCTTAAAGTACATCTGACATAATACTTACATATCGGTGATTTAACGTGATAAAGTGAGACGTGCTTAAAGTACATCTGACATAATACTTACATATCGGTGATTTAACGTGATAAAGTGAGACGTGCTTAAAGTACATCTGACATAATACTTACATATCGGTGATTTAACGTGATAAAGTGAGACGTGCTTAAAGTACATCTGATGTAATACTAACATGGCGGTGATATATACATTTTCTTGTAAGGTCTTAATGAATGTAAAACAGTTCTGATGAGGTTTCTGCACTGTCTGGTTAAATTCAATGTCTTGACTTGGTAAATCAGGGTGACAAACAGCATTAATTCTTCGGATTATCTGTGGGGTGATGTACAGCATCCCCACTCAACTACAGGCGTATTGTCCTTTCAGAGTACAGCTATTAGATACTATCATTTAGAGATCTGTATAGGATGGATTGGTTCAAAATTTACCTGATTGAAATTGTGAATACAGCAGTTTGGATTTTGTGTTGATTTGAGTTGACTGATAGAGTATATGGACTTCTGTGTTGATTTGAGTATTTAAACTTTTGAATTGCTTAGAATATTTGATCTTCTGGGTTGATTTGAGCATTTAAACTTCTATATTGATTTCAGTATTCAAATTTCTAGATTGATTTGAGTATTTGATTTTTTTTTTATTGATTTGAGTATTTGAATTCTGGATTGATTTGAGTTTTTTACCTCCCGCATTTATAGTCGCAATAAATGGGTTATGATTATCTTTTTGTAACCTTAAATAAAATTTTAACCACAATAATGGGCATATGTTTTTTTCTCTTTTCATTTATCAATAGAACCTGAACACTTGTTAATATTTTGAAGATGTTGTAAACTTTGAGTGATGTTAGTAGATTTTGTGTGGTTTGTTACATTGATGCATGGAGCATATGAAGTAGACATCAAGGACCTCTCCAACACTTCCCTATCTAAAATGTATCAAATCAGCAATGGTCATTCTAGCGTGGTCAATATCAGACCCAACACTGGACATTGGATGATTGAATTTCAATGGTCATCTGGTCAGATATGATAAATGACCGATGCTGTATTACTGTCCAGTAATTATTAGAACCTGGAGGCCTGGCTTGGTAATCCTGTGATTTATGTTCTCACTAATGGCCACTGTTTCCTGTCGCTTATCATGTTCATTTACCGCAAGGCTGTCCACCATTGACTGGAAATATCAAGGTAGAGTCTAGACAAGATCTAAATAAAGTTAGGACAGAATCAAGGAATGGCCCTAACAAGTTCAAGGAGAAGTCTTGGTAAGGTCAGAGTTCAAAGTTGACGGAACATTTTCACAGTGAAGTCTAGACAAGGTCAAGGTGAAGTTTAGGTAAGGTCAAAGTTCAAATTTGACTAGACATTTTCATGGTCAGTCAAAAGTTGACAGTGGACAATTGCAAGGTCAAGATTAAGTCTAAAGAAGACAAAAATTGACTGTTAACAAGATCAAGGTGAAAGTTAAACCAGGTCCAGGTCGACTGCGGACAAGGTTACAATAAAATCTGAACAAGGTCAAAGTTGACAGGAGACAAAGACAGGTAAAGTCTAAACATGATCAAAGTTGACTTGAGGCTTAGACAAAGTTCAGAGATAGACAAAGCAGTGTGAAGTGTGGACAGTGTCCAGGGCTCATATTCATGAAATCATTCTTATGGTCAAGCATGGTGTTCAAATCAATTTCCTTGTAGCTGTCAGAAATCATGTGGCGCTGTCAAAATGTCTAGACATTGCATTGAGCTGCAAAGTTTGCCAACATTATCAGATTAATTAGGAAATTGAATAATTTGTTATTGAAGCAAGAAATTCGGCTTGAGCACAGAAGGTGAGTTTGAGCATGAGAATTGTTTTATGAATGCATGCAGTCCAAGATTTTTAGGAAAAATCCAGATAAAATCCAGTGTTTCTGGATAATATAACACATAGAATTCAAAATTAGTAGTTCATGTGTATTTGGCTTTCATGACAGATAACAATCTGTGATGTGAACAATTTTTTTTTTTTGAATTTGTCAAAGTTTCACTGATCAATTATAATTACTAACTTAACCTTTCAAGCCAAGTTTTGAAGGAGTTAGCATAAATAAGACCTGTCCTAAGATTGATCAGTTGGCTAAAAACTGCTTTTTCATGCAACTACACTCACTTCTTCTTGTGGGGAGTCAGCTTATAATTAATAACAGCAACACTAATTTAACGTCTCTTTTTTGAAGGATAAAAGAGATATTAAAATTGTTTCTTATGAGAGGAAATTTGTGTGAAAAGTAGTCCATTTTTTGTCCAGAATATCTAACTTGGTTTTCTGACATTTGTTTCATTGGTTTGTTTCTGTGTTTTGATGTTAAATTAAAGGTTGCTACGCTGTTTCAGTATCTTCATAGCCCTGTTGAATTGCTCTGGTAGAAATCTAAATGTTAATGACATATAAACCCCAAGTACTCAAGCATTGGTGACCTGGTAGTTGATACCTAATATTTATAAATATAATCTGCTTCATCTTTTTATATGTCCTACCATGAAATGGGGAGGGGGGCAACATTACGTAAAACTCTGATTATTAACAATCCCCTACCCACAAGCAAATAGTGTCACCCCTGTTGGTTTGTAAGTTCGATGCTCAATGACTTCATCTCTTTAGCACTTTCAAATTATAATGACTTGAAGATAGCTTGAACAAGTTCACATTTCAGCATTTTTTAAGCAATTCAAGGCCACCATAAGTATATATGAAGCAGTCATCTATATAGTTCCTTCATCTGTGGTTAGATTTCTTTAAAACTTCATGCAGTAGTGAAGTACATTGTACCAACTTTATAGTTTAACAAGTTTCTGTTGTCACCATTCAGCAGCCAATGTGACAGTCACTATAACTATGAAAAGAAAAAGGTTGCCATGGCTCAAGCTCATGATTTTCTTGAAACTTCTTACAGAAATGAAGTACCAAGACTGCTTGAACAAGTTTTAGTTATTTTACATCACATGTCTAGCTAGGTCACCATAAACCTTCTTAAGGAAAATATCTTGTCATTGCTCTTATTAAAGCACCTTCATTTCTGGTTGGATTTCATGGAACTATTTTTGCATACATGTCTTGCATACATTTTCCAGTTTGTTACCTTGTTGTTTGGTCTTCAGCCCATTCACCCCTTGAGTCACATTTGAACCTTACCAAATCAAAGACTGGGCAAGTCCAGTTTAAATATTTAGGGGTGAATGAGTCAGAACGACAAGCTGAAGATTTACAGTTTATTATCACCCAAATACTGTAGGCATGGAGTTACAGATACATTTTACAGTGTAAAAGTAGGACAGATACATTTTACAGTGTAAAAGTAGGACTATTTTCCCTTGCAATGTGTCATCACATGATGCTGACAGTTTATTTCTTCATATATTTTAGTGTAAGAGCTTTTCATGAATATGCAAGTCATACTGTGATGTTACGAGCTTACTGTAGGAAAACTGGGATTAATTGTCGTTTTATTTGGTCACACACGAGTGGAATGTCGACACGTAAATGTACTTTAGAGTTGGTTGTGTTACGGTGAATATTATACAGTAACCCATTTTACTTGGTGATAAATTTGCATAAATGAGACTATATGGCACAAGATGTGTGTTAGGTGGACCTCACACTGATTGTCGAAGCCATTTAATACATTTATGTATAGAACAACGTGTTCTAGAGCAAATCTTGTCAGGTTTAGTAGCTTAATATTGTATCTTCGACAAATTCAAAGAAACATAATTTGTTCACCTATCAAATTGTTCTCTATCATGAAAGCCAAGAATGCATGAAGAAATATTTCTCAGAATTTTGAATACAGTTTAAGTCCCCAAAAACAGGAATTTGTCTGGATCTTGCCTGAAAATTAGACTCTGTTTCATCTTGACTTTATCATTTACTGAGACATTAAATCAATATTATAAACCTAACTAGTGCTCCATCGATGGTTCATGAATCAAAGCTGAACGCGACCAGGCCTGGGATGCTTTCGAAAAAAGAAAACAAATATATGGGCAAACTACTTAGCATGTTTACAATGTTTATAAATCAGGGGTGATCACTAATTGAGTATCTGGATATGAGCGACTGAAATGTGATATATTAGATTAATGGAGTTTGATCACAAATCTACTATGGTAAACAAAATTTGCATAAAATGGATGAAGAAATTGAGCTGACATGAATGTTTGAATGTAGCTTGTCGAGGTCTTGGTTAATATGTATATATAATAACATAAAACTGACATTAATTTAGGGATATATGATGACTAACAAGACCTGATGGCAGATAGCTTTTAGACGGAACTTTTCTGACATTTTATTGTTCTTGTATTAATTACTATCAGCAAGCGATGAATGGTAGGTTCACTGTGCATACCCTTTGCTCTGACAAAAGGTCCGAAAATTATTGCGGATTTTTATTTTGAATAAATAAATGTATCATTAATGTTCTTTAATGGAGCATTGCCTATAAAATCTCAAATATAATGGAAGGTGAGGTTGGTCATTGAGAATGGTTTGAGTAGGCTATGAGCCGTGTATGTTTCCAAATCATGCTGATGACTTCCATGTGGATGCAGGTTATGCAAATACGGGCCTGTCTGAAAGCTGTAAGTAAGCCCGATGTTGACATTTCTATAAGTGACCGTCAGCCACACCTCTCTATTAGAGTATACATGATAACAGCCCTATTACGCGGTATCACAGTGTGCCGACATTGCGACTTCTTTGTAATCCAATATCTGGTGTTTTATGAATGAATCTAAAGGAATCGTAGTGTCATCCCGTTGTTTTAGAAATTTGCTGCTCCATTCTGTCATTCTAGATACATGTTCTTTAGAGGAATCGTAGTGTCATCCCGTTGTTTAGATATTTGCTGCTCCATTCTATCATTCTAGATACATGTTCTTTAAAGGAATCGTAGTGTCATCCCGTTGTTTTTAGATATTTGCTGCTTCATTCTGTCATTCTAGATACATGTTCTTTAAAGGAATCGTAGTGTCATCCCGTTGTTTTAGATATTTGCTGCTCCATTCTGTCATTCTAGATACGTGTTCTTTAAAGGAATCGTAGTGTCATCCCGTTGTTTTAGAAATTTGCTGCTCCATTCTGTCATTCTAGATACGTGTTCTTTAAAGGAATCGTAGTGTCATCCCGTTGTTTTAGATATTTGCTGCTCCATTCTGTCATTCTAGATACGTGTTCTTTAAAGGAATCGTAGTGTCATCCCGTTGTTGAGATATTTGCTGCTCCATTCTGTCATTCTAGATACATGTTCTTTGATTGATGTGTCACAATTGATAGTGACGTCATCCCGTCATTTTAAATTTAGATATTTGTTGTTTCTTTGATATGTATACAAGTTAAATTCTGTCATTTTAGATTCCCAATGTTTCGATGGTTTGTCAAAATAAACTAGAGTATTGTTCCGATATTATTAATAAATGGTGCTCCATCAATGTGTGTAAATGTATTGAGGTATCATTCTGTCATTCTAGATACACAGCATTTCATGGATACATCCGCGCAATAAATGAGTGATTTCTGATTCGTTAGAAAAACACAAGTGTGTGGTCTTGCTTTTATTACATGCTTTCCTTATTTGGTAGAGATCAATACAAAGATTTGATAAAATTTGATATTTTTTGCAAATACCGGGAACTTTTCAGTTTGCCATGACAAGGGGATTCCCATAAAAAGTAGTTCCAGCTAGTAGGTAAATACAACATTCCGTGTTGCACAAGTGCAATACAGAACGTTGTATTTCATGGTCTGAAAATTGCTCGTATTACTATAATAAGATTCCACAGGTATGTGATAAATGATATGCTATAATAAATATGATCATTATTATCATGTAGTCAAATTTACCCCCTCCTGAAGGCAGAATAGTAGAGAGAAACTCAGGTAATGAAATTCACAATTTGATAAAGCACCTTAGCACCTTTCCATCCTTGAAGAAAATTTAATTCTAGCATATCCAGGTCTGAAGAAGAAGACTTCAGTTGTCATTTTAACCAATTTGACTGCATTTAGCCCCGCCCCTCAGGCCCCTGGGGGATAAGATCTGAATAACTCACATGTTTGTCTTTGGCCACAGAGCAGTCCTGCAAAATTAAGTGTTGAAATCAGTTAGGGGTATTGGGAGAAGTCAAAAATGTCAATTGTTTAGGATGGATAACACAAGATGGGCACTGGACACGGATGGACTAAAACCAATTGCAATGGGTCAACTGAGACTTTGTCTCAGATGACCTGATTAATACTGCCTCGTTATCATTCCAGTCAGTTTGAACAATGATCAAGTCAATCTGTTGAAATTGTATCAGGTTGGTTTAGTTAGTTTGATGACCAATCAGATCTGTTGTTAGATCTGGTCATTCTAGCCAGTAACAGCTGTTTGATCTGGGCATTTTAATCATACATCTGTGTGTGTTGATGAGGCTAGTGGAATATACACTCATTGATATGTTAGTCTGATGCCTTTGTTCCTACACCTAACCTGGACTTCAACTATAAACGACTGACCTTGATGAAACACTGACCAGTGTAGGGCACTGACCCTTAATAATTAATCCACTGGGCAGTGTTTTAATTAAGCCTGGCTGGTCAGTAGAGGAGACTAACCTTTTGAGGACAGTATATGTCCTAGAGTGAATTATTCTTGTTTGGTATAGATGATTAGAGCTGGGAATCACATGAAAATGTTTCGAACAAGTGCCCTTACTAAACAGTTGTGTTCCATATAACATGTGTTCCATACAACATGTGTTCCATACAACATGAAATGTTGTTTGTGTATACACATTGTGGTGCTGTTGGTTGCTATGGAAACATAAAAATAATTACTACAATTTCAGTTATATGACTCTACTGCTGTTTGTATTATATGGAATATTCCTGATAGGATGTACTACGTATACAGAACGATCTAGATAGCCTTAAACCACAATACCCACAGACATAAAGTTATACTGCATCATCGAAGTGTCCTTGCAATATTGTTGAGGGACAGAGAAGAACACGTAACAAATCTAGAAATATATATATACATACATACATGGTATAAAGAGTCGGATAAAAAAGAAGTTCCTGGGACTAGGAATTCCAATTCATTTTCAGTCAAAGTAAATAGGAATTTGATCTGTTTTTTTCTTTCTATCAATGAATTGAAAATGACTTTCTCACTGGAGCCACAAGTTTATATAAATGTCAGGCACATCATCTGGTTATATTGATGAATAAACACTTTTTTTTCCATCTAACAAAAGCTATTTCCCTTGAGGAACTCATGTCCTTGTATAGTTATAGTTAGAGGTCAAGTGCTTTTTTTTCAAGGTCACAGCTATCCAATTCCAAGGTGTTCTTATATTTGCTCCGGTTGTCAAGTGTTGCCGTTGCCATGGAGATGGTTTGTATTGGGGTTGTTTGGTAAAGGCCATACATGACGTTGGCCTTCGTACCGGTAGATCCTGATATAGAGCTGGCCATCTTTCTGACTGTTACCATTCTATCGTTTCTCAGCTTTTGACATTACTCTAGGTTTGTAGACCCTATTTAGAATCCAAAGTAGGTCTTGGCATTCAAATTGCTATTGAAAGTTTAAAGCTAGAAGACGTGACTCCGATAGCTCTCCAGATATACAGCTGTACACGTGTTTGGTTGTTTGATCATAGTGTTTAGTATGTCTACAGAGACAGGGGACTCCGACAGCAGTTCTGTGATGCACAGGAGTTATGTGTATTGGTGTCAAGCTAATGGTCACCTGCCTTGCTGGAGCAGACATGTTTTAATGGAAACAATCCTTTGTTTTCTCTGGTATAATATTTTGATCTTTGTTTTCTTCCAACTTTTCTCTGAAATGATCAAGTTGAAGGTTTTGCTTGCTATTGAATTCATTCACCCCTGAAATTTCATAATGAACTATTCTAACCTTTGAATTGGAAGAGCTCAAATGTGTCATCAGGGGTGAATGAGTTAATACTTACCTTTCACCAAGATGGCCAGAGTATGATTCCCCAGTTGGACATGAATAAGTTTTTTGGGTTGCCTAACCACCCAATGGGGTTTTCTCGTGGTGCTGTTGTTTCTTTCCAAATTTAAAACCCTGTACACACTTACATCTAGGACAATCTTGAGTGATTAAACTAGTTTCATGATTGTTGCGAAATAAATAAAGTTTATATATATAAATTTGCGATTATATACATTTTTGCATTAAATTGTTTGGAAATTAGATAAAAAAATTGTCATGATTGAACATATATTCAACTTATTTTGAAGGTCACATCCTTTACAATTTCCTAGAAAAGAAATGTTTTACTGTTCACTTTGAGATTTAGACAGAACTAAGATAGTTATTATTAAACAAAATGTTCATTGTGAACATGACAGAGCTGTCACATGCCTGCATGCTATTTCCAAACCATGTACATCTTTATGTACTAGTTTGGCATGCAATGCTTGCCTTTAATGTTTTGTATAGAAATACCGGGACACAGTGTTACATTTGGACAGTCTCCAGCCACACCCGACTCCCTGTATATATTTAGCTGGTAGGAGCATCGCTGCATCTTGTTTATATGGCTGTAGTCCTGATGTATGTTTCTGACAGCCATATTTGAATTGTGTGGGAGACGATACAATGCTGTGAATATTTGCAGTCCTATTAGAAATGAAGAATGGGGTCTGAATGTTGTATTAGGTGAAGTACATACTGAATATGGGGGAAGTATAATTGTTGTTAAATATAATATAAATATAAACTTACTTATTTTACAACAATTATGAAACAAGTTTTTTCAACTTACATTTATATATCACTCTTGTTGGCCCGGATGTTAGCGTGTGGGGGGTCTTAGTGTGGGAGGAAACCGGAGTACCCGGAGAAAACCCACGTGGTCGGGCAGGTGATAATTGTTGTTATGCACTATATTCATTTTTATCAGAAAACCATATTTATGTAGATCTTTGTTTTTATGACTTAAATATCTTTAATCCATCACAGGTTTTATCATACTAAGGGTTTGCAGCTGTACAGAAGTCACAGGGATCAATCTAGACTTGATTCACTACCATTTATGGGTAGTTTCCGCTACAGAAGAAAATCCCCCTGTTCTTTGAAATTCCCCATGTGTGCTTCAAAATTCCCCCATTTCAACAAGAAAATAGCTGTTTTTTCTTCAAAATGTTTCCCCTATATATATGTTTTCTTTGAAGTTTATCAGTTACAATGCATAATACTGCATATATACATTCTCTCCACATAATTTAAACGAAAGGTCTACAGTTTTAAGCTTAAAATTGTTTAAAAATTGAAATATACTGCACACAGGTATGTCGGACAAAACATTTATCTTTTACCTTCATGATGCTGGAGGTTTGTATCAAAATTTTAATTTCCTCCAAATCTGAAAAAGGGTAATTTCCCCTAAAACCTAGATTAACCCCTGAGTCAATACAGTAAACAGTTGATCAATAGTAAACAAACCTAATTGATTCGTTAATGTATTGCCCATGTTTTCCATTTACAACAGCTTTTCATTTATGATAATCAAGGATGTCAGCCACACAGATATCTGACTTTGTGTTTAAAATATAGACACCAATCAGCTTTCTGGCTTTGGTATGGCGAAATCCCAACAAGCATTGTATCAATAATTACAGAATACAATGACTTGGTCTGGTTGTCATGGGGATCACACAAGAGGTCATCAAGTGTAATATCTATTCCTAGAAACTTAAATGGCTTTCTGCTTTTGTAAACCAGTGACACTCCAATGAAAGGGGATTGTATGTATCATGTGTTTGTAGTGGCCATGTGATCGTTCCATTGATAAAATAGGATTAGATGGGCTTACTACACTGACAGAACTTAAGGAGGCTCATACCATTATTCATGTCAGGAGTCTTAATCGTAACATAACTAGGATTTATGATTTAAGAAGATTTTACTGTAGCTGACACGAGATGTAAGGTGACTTACATTATGACATTTTAATTTAAGGAGTCTTGTACCATTACTGACTTTTGTTTCATAGAGGAAAATCTGTATCCTTACTGAGTTTTGATTTAAAGAGATTTGCACTGTAATTTCAAGGTGGTATATACTATTACTTAATGGTATTTTAAAGAGGCTTGTACCAATAATGTTGAGTTGAAATAACAAAAGGTATAGTGATAGCTGTTGTAAGTGACAGAGAGATGGACTGCAGGCAGACAGACAGAAAAGCAGACATAACAATGGACAGACAAACAGACAGACAGATAGGCAAAAATTATATTAAAATGTACTGCAAGAAGCTACCTGAAGCTTTCCGTTGGTGTCGACTACTATATTAACTATATTAACAGACATAGAGACAGTCAGCATTCCATCTATTATTTGTGACCATATTTAATGTTAGATAAGCTGCCACCAAACCAGTCAGCCTAAAGAGGAATGTCTGTAGACAGTTAGGAAAGAGTGACCTTTAACACAGACAGCCTCAGAGGTCAGGGGTCATCAGGTCATTTGTGATTGGTTACAATTGATGGTTGTCTGTCTGGTGGGTCATTGGTTTGCTGTAGTGCTGTTACTTTTGGGTGTAAGTTGTGAGTCTTTTCGCGTTTCATATAGATCAGTGAAACTTTGGAGTGTTTTCTGGTATGCCCATAACTTGTAATTGGTTTTCATAATATAAGCAGCCATCTGAAGAAGTTTTCATTCTTTTAACCCCTGAAAGTTTTACCATCAAAACTGCATTAATTTTCTCTGGAAATTTTCAATGTCATATTTTCTCTGTTTTCTCAAGGTCACTGATGGTTTTCCAGTTCATAGTTAACAAATTTTCTTGATGGTGATCAGGAGCTATTATTCCACACGATTTCTGTATATGTTGTGAGTCACTACATTGAGGTTTTGATTTTGGACTATAATTATGATGGTGCAGTGTTATCAATTGGAATTCAAAATATTTTCATTGAAATTTATGCTTTTGGTTTGGGAGATATTTTTGAAATATGAATCAGTTTGTGGTTATTTTAGGTCCTGATTCAGTGTATGTTGTTTTCTTAAAATGGGTTCTCTTTCTTGGAGTCCATTTTTCTGAATAGAAACATCAATGAAGAATGGCTGAAGCGATTGTGTTCAATCTCAGTAAAAATGTTCCTTATAAAGTTCCCAACCAGTGTTGTTACTTTTTTTTGCAGATCTAAACATCCAAAATGGCTGCTCTGGCCTCTGTTTGGACGACACGTTTTCAATTTGAACTCATGTGAGTGTTAAGGCCCTTTGGAACACAATTCTTTTGTGGAAATATGTATATCTTGTTTCTAGTTGACTGAGCTCTAGAATAATGACTGCAAAATGATGTTGGCAGAAATGTTAACAACATTTTTTGTATCTCTGGAAAAGATATTTCTTTCATTTCATCTACATGCGTACGTTATATAAATGAACAGTTTTGCTCTACAGCTATATCAGTTTACTGGTGTTAAAGGTTTCTGTTCTTAGGATTATTGATTGAATTTATATAGATTTAGAATTAGAACTTTGTAGAATGTTTTCACAACTGTATATCCATATTCTGTATCTTTGTATTTATTGATTGAGTTCTAAATAATGTATAGGTTGGCAAGAATTTAAAAAAATTCAAATATTTGAAAAAACAATTAATGCAAAATGTCAGTAACAATATTGATTTTTTTTTCATTTTCTGAAAAGTTAAGATATTTCTCATGAAGAAGAGAAATCCATGTACTGCAGAATTTGACAGAAAAAAGTATTGATTTTCATTTTTGCTATGATTCAGGTGAAGGGACTGTTTGTGATATGTTTATTTTTTGTCTTAACAAGTCTGATGTTTATGGATTTTGTTTTTACACTAGATCTAGATCTTCCATAAGTTACCATATAAGTTTTAACATTAACTTGAACATAATTTTGAGTGCAGGGGGGACGCTTTCTGCTTATAATCAAAAGATGCAGGGATCATGTCTCTTTTGTGGCAGAGAAGTTTGTAAAAATCAATAATAAATAAATAAAGTTATATATATATATGAAACTCTTCATTGTGGCAAATGGGCAAGCAGCTCCCAAGTCAGAAAATTGTTGAACAAATTGGAACTCTTCAACATTGGAGATACAGTAAAGTGTGCATGGACTAGAGACCTTAATCTTTCCAATGATTTTTGTTCAGAAAAGGTGTTGTCATCCTTTTTCTCCTGTGACGAATTACAATGAAACTATATCTAAGGGTTCATGATACTTACAGCATAAACTTTGCATAATAAGGTCAACATTCGATTTCTCAGATAAGATTCCAGATGCCTGCTATGGTCTCTGATTGGTATTTGTATCAGATTAGCAAATATAAAATTAGGTAAAAGAGAAAATAATGAATAAAAATAAATTCTAGGGATTAACAATAATAATAAAATAAAGCCTCATATCAAATGAAACTATATTGGTTTCTATTATATCCCTTTGTACTTGACTGCATTTGTGGTCAAAACAGTATGTTCTGTTTTACCAGACCTGTTTGTTGATTATTTCTAGCGAAGGTAATAAAGATTTTTTATTTTTTCAATCAATCAGTGATCGGTGATGTGATGTGGGCTGTGCGTCTGCAGCCAGATGAGGTGATGTGTGCTTGTAATATATGGGAGTTACATCACCAGACATGGTCGTATAATTGAGCTATCCATGCATCTGTCATGCACATGCCCATGTGGCTTGGACCATCGGTGTGCACTTTGTGTGCCTGTGTATAGGCCATATAATCAGCTGATCAGTAGTGATCAATACACAGTCGTTACAGGGATCACACCACCAAATCTCCTAGTACAGGTGATACACAGTGGTTTATAGGGATCACACCACCAAATCTCCTAGAACAGGGGATATACAGTTATAGGGATCACGCCACCAAATCTCCTAGTACAGGTGATACACAGTCGTTACAGGGATCACACCACCATATCTCCTAGTACAGGTGATATACAGTTATAGGGACCACACCACCAAATCTCCTAATACAGGTGATATACAGTTATAGGGACCACACCACCAAATCTCCTAGTACAGGTGATATACTGTTATAGGGATCACACCACCAAATCCCCTAGTCCAGGTGATATACAGTTATAGGGATCACACCAACAAATCTCCTAGTACAGGTGATATACTGTTATAGGGATCACACCACCAAATCCCCTAGTGGTGTGCACATTGTGTGCCTGTGTATAGGCCATATAACCAGCTGATCAGTAGTGATCAATACACAGTCATTACAGGGATCACACCACCAAATCTCCTAGAACAGGGGATATACAGTTATAGGGATCACGCCACCAAATCTCCTAGTACAGGTGATACACAGTGGTTTATAGGGATCACACAACCAAATCCCCTAGTACAGGTGTTATACAGTGGTTTATAGGGATCACACTGATCAGTAGTGATCAATACACAGTAGTTACAGGGATCACACCACCAAATCCCCTAGTACAGGTGATATACAGTTATAGGGACCACACCACCAAATCTCCTAATACAGGTGATATACAGTTATAGGGACCACACCACCAAATCTCCTAGTACAGGCGATATATACAGTTATAGGGATCACACCACCAAATCTCCTAGTACAGGTGATATATACAGTAATAGGGATCACACCACCAAATCTCCTAGTACAGGTGATATACAGTTATAGGGATCACACCACCAAATCTCCTAGTACAGGTGATATACAGTTATAGGGATCACACCACCAAATCTCCTAGTACAGGTGATATACAGTTATAGGGATCACACCACCAAATCTCCTAGTACAGGTGTTATACAATGGTTATAGGGATTGCCCCACCAAATCCCCTAGTACAGGTGTTTTACAGTGGTTGTAGGGATCAAACCACCAAATCTTCTAGTACAGGTGATACACAGTGATTTATAGGGATCACACCACCTAATCTCCTAGTACAGGTGATACACAGTGGTTTATAGGGATCACACAACCAAATCCCCTAGTACAGGTGTTATACAGTGGTTTATAGGGATCATACCATCAAATCCTCTAGTACTGGTGATATACAGTGGTTTATAGGGATCACACCACAAAATCCCCTAGTACTGGTGATATACAGTGGTTTATAGGGATCACACAACCAAATCCCCTAGTACAGGTGATACACAGTGGTTTATAGGGATCACACCACCAAATCCCCTAGTACAGGCAATTTGACAGGTAATTAAGCCTAGCTAGAGTTCAGTGGATCAGATCACAAGTCATTCTGTCTGTAAGTGGTTTCTGTCTGTTAGTGGTTTCTGTCTGTTAGTGGTTTCTGTCCGTTAGTGGTGGAGGCTAGAGCTGTAGATATTGATGAAGAAATAGCAGGGTTTTCAGTGAAACTTTAACATACATCTACTACAGAATGAGTGATGGCATTGTAAATGTCATCTGCTATTGATCATTAAAACTGTTTGCAAATAAAACAATGTTTAAAAACACTTCTTGATCATGGGTTAGCCATGTGATTTGTAAAATAATATTTTTAGGTCACCTGAGACAAAGTCTCAAGTGACCTATTGCGATCGCCTTTTGTCCGTCGTCGTCCGTCGTCCGTCGTGCGTCGTCCGTCGTGCGTCCGTAAACAATTTACATTTTCGACTTCTTCTCCGAAACTCCTGAACCAATTTCAATGAAATTTTGCAGGGACCTTCCATGGACAAAGGTCAACAAAAAT